>NW_017616704.1:5359671-5621588 GCF_001879475.1 Ipomoea nil | reverse complement strand
GGCACTTTGCCTAACTCGTACTTTTCTATCTTCCTTCTCCTTCTTTCTTGATTTGGATTATGCTCTAAGCAAAAATCCGTTCTTTCTTGTTAACTTGGAATTAAAATCTAAGGATTATATGTTCCATTTTTGGTTGATATATATTGGTATATCTTTTTCGTAGATATACATGTATATATAACCGTTGGGTCCGTTTTATATATATTTGTGTGTGTATATATATATATATATATATATATATATATATATATATATATATATATATATATATATATATATATATATATTTCGGATAAATATCGAATAATATTTTATATACTTGTGTGTGTGTGTATAAATATTATTTTGTGATATTAAATCGATTTTGGTTCATTATCACCAATAATCCATTCTATGATATTAAACAATCTAACGGTTAACATCATTAATATACTAGGAACTAGAAATAAAGATACTATCTATCTAGCTCCTCAAGGCACGCTCTCAACAAACATTACTTCATACCTGAAAGGGGTTGTCAATAAACATACGAAAACAACCCTTTAGCAAATAATGCTAAGTATAAACCACTCAACCCTATAACATAAGTATAGATATATCAATTTGGAAACTAGTTTGTTTGACATCAACATATAACACATAGGATCATAGAGAGGTAATTAAGTACTCAATAGGACATAGATATAGATAAGCACACACATATGTATATATAAGTATATATAACATATATAGACATAACTCACACTCATGCTTATAAAATTATCAAATACTTACTGAGTAAGTATATATGCATAGATCCAATTAAATGAGAATGAGTAAATATGGATACTTCATACTAAATAGCATAAATAAAGAGATAAATATAATGGTAACCTATACTACCATGATAAGTAAACTTGAACGATTAAATAGTTATCGCATGCTATTTGTATTCATATGAAAATGTAAGCATCATAGTAAAAGGTTTCTCAAATAGATATGTATATCATTTATATCAATATAATCACTCTAGAGAAAATAGGGTTTCATAATAATATTGGAGGTTGTCTCATGTTATTCTCAATCATTCACGTCTGTTATCATCATTCATGTATGTTCTTATCATTCACGCATGTTCTCATCATTCAGTGGGGAGTTAGGAACTTCACCAAATGTGAAAGAACCTATCCGGGCTCAGCAAATCTCGGCTGGCCTAATCTCCACTCTCCCACTAATCTCATATTTGGAAGCAAGTCTGGTACCTTTAGTGTGCACACCCCCTAACTAGGATTCCAAGCCCAGCGAGTAATATCTAGCCTAGTAGCCCGGGATTTTTCCACCAAGCTACTTTCAATCTCATATTTGTCCAGATTTTTTTACCGGACTTTCTCATCATCATATTCATCTCATCATTTCTTTTCAACATATCTTCTCATCATTTCTTTCCATCATCTCTCCCGAAGGGACCGTAGTCCAAACGGATCCTCCAAAAATATACATTTTTCCTCGCATTTAAAAGATAGTGGTGATGTTGGTCCCGGTAGCGTTATAACGAGAGTCTAGAGGGGGGGGTGAATAGACTCTTTTCGGATTTTGCTAAATAACAACCTTTCGGAGTTATAGCGCAGCGGAAATGTTAAATTCGTTTTAATTAATTTGTACGGTTTGTCGTTATTAAGGAAACTTTCGGTTTGGGCGCGAAAGATGATATGATGCAGAAAGTAGATAGCGAAAGTAAAGAGACAAGGAGACGAGAGTTTTTATAGTGGTTCGGCCAACTTTGCCTACTCCACTCTTCTTCCACAACTTATGGAAGGTTTGCACTATCACTCGTTAGTACAAATACACGAAAGCTTCCTTGATCACTAAGCGGACAGCTTCCGTAGGTTTTTCAACTCCATGAGTTTACTCCGCCTCTATCAACGTCTTCTTCAGAGTTGAGGTTGGTAGAAAATGATTGCTGATTTCTCCAACGTGGTGAAGTCTTGACTGATGAGAGATGGTTGCTTCGAACACGTTACAAGACTTCTTCAAGGTGTAAGATTAGGATCAATTAACTTCTTCAAGTATCTTCACACCTTAACACTGGTTCGCAAAAGCTTGATGAGGACTGAGAATGTTTAAGAGCTTTTGCTTGAAAGTTAGATCGAGTGAAAAGAACCAGCACCTTCTTAGTTGATGAAGGTGGGTTTTTATAGGTGAGGAAAATTTCATCCATTGGAGGGAGATGAATTTTCAAACCTATTATCCAGTGGGTAAGGACCGGGGAGCTTGCCGCATTAAATTCTCCATTAATGAGGTTTGTACCTTGTAGCCGTTGATGGCATGGATAGCTTTAGGATTTTTGTCTTTTAGCTTCAGAGGGTAGTACAACTTCATTTAATGCTCCTTGGTAAGCGTGTCCCACATGTTGAGGTCCTTTTGTTCCTAGGATGTTGTCAAGTCAGACAGTGGAGACATTCTTCTTGCTATTGAAGAGGAAGAATGTCTTGAAGAATTATCATAAATAAGACTGCCTTTTCGAGGTAGATGACAACTCATGGTAATCTTTCGTTGTAGATGCTTCATGATTCGTGTCTTCTTTCGTCTTGATAACCCTAACATCTAAGTATCACTCGTCTTTGTGTGTTTTGACTAGCTTAACACGAATTACATGTGAGTTATGGAAACTCTCATCTAGGACGAAAGCGGCGATTAAAAATAACAAAGGTTAGGGGTTTACATTCTAGGTTACATTGGTATCATCAAAATCCTAATACAAGTGTTCCTAACAATTTCCCCCTTTTTGATGATGCCAAAACCTATACTCTTCTCATAAGGCTGACAAACATCCTCTAAAGGATTTTCTATTACAAAATAGCCTTTTTCGAGAGTTTACAAGTCATTTCTAGATAAGTATAAATAACAAATAAGATTGTAACTCAGACAAGTAACACGAGATGTGTAACAACGAGAACTTCATATAAAGATAGTGAAAATTACAAGAAGTTTAATTAAGATTCGAAAGTAAAACATCTTACATGTCCAGAAGTTTTGACTTCTGTAGCTTGGATTCTTCATACTCACGAATGTCTCTTTCCTTCTGTTCCTTAAGCATCCTGTCTGTGTCAATTTCTTCATTTATTCTTTCTCTGAAGATTCTGATTGGATTCGTCTTGACTAGATCTTCGTGTTTTCCCTTGATGTTGAGGCTGGTGTAATTGTTGTAAGCTTCACGAATGTTTTCTCCTTCCATGATTCCCCACTTCCACCACGAGATGAGTTCAAACGAATTCATTCCTTCCTTGTAGCTCTTTCCTGATTCTGCATGCACTTTGAAAGCTGCATTGTAGATGACACCATGCTTAGAGTTTTTGGTCACTTTCATGAGATCCTTTATCAGCTCCTTTACCCGCTCTCTTTCCTGCAGTTCATGCTCTCTTTTTCGGGATTCTTCTTCATGTTTCTCTCATAGCTCTCTGTTCTGTTTCTTGATTCTTTTGTTTTGGGTGCTTATGTGATGTTGCCTTGTGTGATTGTCCTTTGTCTTCAGCCAGACAGGAACATTGCGACCCTCAAAAACGTTTTCCACTTCCTTTGAAACGTCGTCAGGTTAGAGTGATGCTTCCCTTTTGTCATCACTTTTGGAGGATTATTCTTGAGATGGAGATCTTTCGGGAACCACTTCATTGTAATCCAGACCGACCAAGAGAGGGGATTCACTGTCGTAATCCGGGTTAGCCCTGTTGTTGTTATCATTTCCCGAATCATCATCGTCTTCATCATCATCATTATCATCATCTGCATCCTCAACATCGTCACCTTCGTCTTCATCTTCGTCATCGTTTTCACTTTTATCGCCATCAGTCTTTTCGTCCTCATTGGCCGTGTCAATCTCTCGACCATACTCATCCTTCGAGCCACTGACATTACAGTTAGGATCATTTTGGTGTTCTTTTTCCAAGATGTTTTTGACTTTGGAGATCAACATGGCATAGCGAACCACCTTCATTTCTTCAACAAATGCGGGATCCAAGGGTGGTTTGTTCAGCTCAATACAAACTGGAGCCTTATCTTTCCCAAGAGTACGATTGGTCACTTTATACAAATAGACTCGTCTTATTGTTTCAAGACGTAGTGCTTCATAGACATCCCTTGTACCAATCCACTCTAATGTGAACTTCTCCTCATCCTCCATGGCTTCAAAAGGTCTCGATGAAAGTTTCCAAAGGGTTGTGCGCCATTTTTGCCATTGCAGCACTCGCTTGTAGTCATTCTCAATTGATTCTCGAAGCACTTGATCTCTCGTTGGCGGTCTTGGTGTAGCTTCGGGGACAGGTGCCCGGTGCTTTCGGGACAGCAGGAGTCTCAACTATCACATTTGCATTCTCTTCTACCAATGCAGGTTCTTGTGTCAGGGTATCTTTTACCTGCTCTGCAAGGGTAGGTTCTTGTGGGAGAGTTGGGAACATTATTCAATTCATCAATCACTTCTTTCGTCTTTGCTGGCTAGCCAGGTTCTTGTGGAAGATTTAAGTGATTGGCCTCCATTTCCATAGCAGCAGGTTCTTGTGTCGAACATAGAAGATTTCGCTCTGCTTAAATGGGTTTTTGTGGTTAGAGGTCTTGAGGAGATGTAACACCCCAGATTTTCAAGATATTTAAAAACTTATAAAATAAAGGTGAAATCTCATTAAATCCCAAACAGAGTACGAGTGTACGGGGTGCTATGCCACACCTGAGCTAGAGAACTCAGGTGCACAGGCTAACTAACTAATGTCTCAATGATATGAATGCATAAACATGGCACGCAGGCCGAAAGGGAAACTAACTACTTCTATGTTCCAAGCTCTAGCGCACTCCAGTGACTTAATCTTCTGTGCCTGAAAGCCAAATATATCTGTTCAGCGAGAGATGCTGGTAACCCACTCCAACGCGTTGAAATACATTACATATAGAGATATATATAGATATACGAAAACCATTTTGAAGCATGAAGATATATCCTACGAGACTCTAGCTTTTAAAATCGGGAATGACTCGACAGATAAGGCTAGACCCAAGCAACAGTTATAACAGGCGTATACAATCCTCAACAGGCAAGACAGATAAAGCTGAGCACAATTAATAATCATAACCCAATGTAAACAATCCCCAGCATAAATCCCATGGTCACATCCCCCAATATAAACACAACTCATCCATATCTCATCACATAGCGCACTTTGTTGGCGCCACAGGACCAATCGCACGCCCATACATGAGGGTCAGCGCATATAGCTCTGACACGGCCCCGCAGCACCCTGCCCGTCTCACATTACGGAGGAGCCGATCGCAACCGACTGATGGACCTTTGTCCTACATAATATTTATATACCTGACCGGTCTTTACCAGCCTGGTTAACAGTTGGGATGGTTCTCAGCCCATTCAACTGCCCGTATAGTGGACCTTAGTCCTATATAATATTTATATACCTGACCGGTCTCTACCAAACCTGGTTAACAGCCGGTATGGTTCTCAGCCCATCCGACTGCCCGTATAGTGGAACTTAGTCCTATATAATATTTATATACCTGACCGGTCTCTACCAGCCTGGTTAACAGCCGGTATGGTTCTCAGCCCACCCGATTGCCCGTATAGCCCGATTGATCTCAACCAATTGGGGGTGACACGCACACATAACACGTAGCAAGCACATGCAACCCACATTAACATATTGGGAAGGGGAGGAAACGTATAACAAAACCTATGCGTGATCCTTCACATGCTAAGAATAGTCCTAAGGGTTCATACTCCTTTCACCTAGGTCAGCGGGATACCAATTCAACTAGCATGCAATATATAAGACTCATACAACCTACGAACGGTACCCGAAATATCAAACTAGACATAGGCACGATAGACGGGTGGGCCTAAGGATTGGGTTTAGGGATAAGGGCCCGTGGACTATGGTGGGCCTTCCTAATTTATTATTGTGATTTAATTCTTTCTTTTGGGTAATTGATTAAATGATTTAATTGATCTTAGGGGTCGTAACACGGGGTGTTACACTCTCCCCCCCTTATCGGGAAGCTTCGTCCCCGAAGCTTGGTCCTTGCCGAGTGACTTTCTCTTAGTTACCTGGTGTGAAAAGTTCGGGGTAGCGTTCCCTCATTGTGTCTTTGAGCTCCCACGTTGCTTCCTCGGTCCCATGGTTGGTCCAGAGGTCTTTCACCATTTCTATGGCACGGCGACGGGTGTTTCTTGTCTTGGTGTCCAGGATCCTCACGGGTCTTTCTTCGTATACTAGTGACTCGTCGAGGTTCACGACCTCGGGTTGAAGCACGTGGCTCGGGTCGTGTACGTATTTCTTTAGCTGGGATATGTGGAATACGTTGTGTACTCGTTCTAGATCGACGGGTAGGGCGAGGCGATAGGCTAGGTTCCCAACTTTTTCTATGATTTCATAGGGGCCGATAAATCGAGGCTGAGCTTTCCTTTCCTTCCGAATCTCATCACCCCTCGCGTGGGCGAGATTCTCAACCAGACCTTGTCCCCCGGTGTTGAATTCGGCTTGTTTCCTCTTTAGGTCGGCGTAGGACTTTTGGCGGTCCTGGGCAGCCTTCATCCTCTCCCGGATGTGCTTGACCTTGGTGATTGTGTCCTGTAGGTGTTGGGGCCCTAGTGTTATTGGGTCGACCATGTCTTCCCAACATAAGGGGGTTCTGCACTTTTGTCCGTATAGAGCTTCGTAGGGTGCCATACGAATGCTCGCGTGGTAGCTGTTATTGTATGAGAATTCAATAAGGTCTAGGTGTTCCTCCCATGTCCCTTGAAAGTCCAATACGCAGGCTCTTAGCATGTCTTCGAGGGTCTGAATGGTCCTCTCGGTTTGGCCGTCCGTGTTGGGGTGGAAAGTAGTGCTTAGTTTTAGTTGTGTCCCCAAGGCTAATTGCAGTGATTTCCAGAATTGTGAGAGGAACCTGGAGTCTCTATCGGATACGATGTTTCGGGGGACTCCGTGATACTTCACTACTCGGCTCAAGTAGGCTTGGGCCAGTTGTGTCATTGTCCACGTTTCCTTCATGGCGATGAATCGCGCTGTTTTGGTTAGTCGATCCACTATGACCCAAATCTTATCCTTGCCGGTCTTCGTTGGGGGTAGTCCTCCGACGAAATCCATGGATATGGAATCCCACTTTCCTTGTGGTATCTCAAGGGGTTGTACGAGTCCCTTGGGCTTGCATCGTTCGGCCTTCACCCTTTGGCAATTCAGGCACCTGGCCACGAAATCCGCGATTTCCTTTTTCATGTTGGGCCACCAAAACGACCTTTTTACATCTTGGTATAGTTTGTCACCCCCTGGGTGAACTGAGTATGGGGAGTTGTGTCCTTCCTCCAAGATTTGTTGCTTCAAGTGGGGGTGCGTTGAGGGCAAGCACCACCTATCTTGGTAACGGAGGCGGCCGTCTTCGTGTATTTTGAAGGGTCCTTCCTTCCCCTGGGTGAGGTCGAGGCGGATTTTATCTAGTTCCGGATCCTGCTGTTTCCCTATTTTGATTTCCTCGAAGAGCGTAGGCACGACTCGTGCGTTGAATAAGTGGATGTCGAGGTGGTTTTGACCTTGTTTTATTATTTCCAAATTCAGTCTTTGGAAGTCCCTGTACAGTTGGTCCGGAAGGATCCAAGTGGTGTTGAGGGAGTGGTTAGTCTTCCTGCTTAGTGCATCCGCCACCACGTTAGCTTTTCCCTCATGGTATTGGATGTCCAGGTCGTAATCCTTTATGAGTTCTAACCACCTCCGTTGTCTCATGTTTAGGTCTTTTTGGGTGAAGATGTACTTTAGGCTCTTATGGTCCGTGTAAATCTTGCATTGCACCCCGTATAAGTAATGCCTCCAAATTTTTAGTGTGAACACGATGGCGGCTAGCTCGAGGTCGTGGGTGGGGTAGTTTTCCTCATGGGTTTTGAGCTGCCTGGATGCGTAGGCTATTACTCGTCCTTTTTTCATTAGCACGCACCCCAACCCCTTCTTGGATGCGTCACTGAAGACCTCGAATCCTTCCTCCCCGGAGGGGATGGCGAGTACGGGTGCCGTGGTTAACTTATCCTTCAATTCTTGAAAGGCCGAGACGCAGTCGTTGTCCCATTGGAAGGGGGTTTCCTTTTTCATGAGTTTGTTGAGGGGTTGGGCTATCCTGGTGAAGTCGGGTACAAATCTCCTGTAGTAGCCCGCCAAGCCTAGGAAGCTTCGGACTTCGGTGAGTGAGCTTGGTGTGGTCCATTCTTTAACGGCACGGATCTTGGCGGGGTCCACCTTAATCCCTTCCTTGGTTATCACGTGACCCAGGAAGGCCACGCTGTCTTTCCAAAATTCGCATTTAGAGAACTTGGCGTATAGTTGGTGCTCCCTTAGAGTTTGCAGGGTTATGCGGAGGTGTCTTTCATGTTCTTCCTTGTTTCGGGAGTAGACTAGGATGTCATCAATGAATACAATGACGAAGTCATCCAAGTGGGGTCGGAATACTCGGTTCATGAGGTCCATGAATATGGCAGGCGCGTTGGTGAGTCCGAAGGGCATTACGGTGAATTCATAGTGACCGTAACGTGTCTGGAAGGCTGTTTTCTGAATGTCCGATTTGGCCACCTGTATTTGGTGATACCCGGATCTTAGATCAATCTTTGAGAATACCCCTGCCCCTTTAAGTTGGTCGAACAAGTCGTCGATTCGGGGAAGGGGGTACTTATTCTTTATCGTGACTTGGTTAAGTTCCCTGTAGTCGATGCATAGGCGCATGCTCCCATCCTTCTTTTTAACAAACAACACTGGCGCTCCCATGGGGAGGTGCTAGGACGGATGTAGTCCTTGTCTAGCAATTCTTGTAGTTGCATCTTTAGTTCCTTCATTTCTTTTGGTGCTAATCGGTAGGGAGGTTTAGAAATTGGGGCAGCGCCCGGTACGAGATCTATAGTGAACTCGACTTCTCTGACTGGGGGTGCCCCGGGGATTTCGTCCGGGAAGACGTCGGTGAATTCGTTTACCACTGGGATGGTTTGTGGTTCGGGGGTTTTGGTGCTGAGGTCCTCGACCGAACATAGGAAGGCCTCGTTTCCCTTGTTTAGGTATTTCTTCATTTTCATCATGTTCACCACTTTGATCCCGGCTTCCTGGTGGGTTCCATGGTAAGATACCCTCTTACCGTTTGGTCCCCGTAGGACCACTTTTTGTTCTCCGCATAGGATTTGTGCTTGGTATTTCCCTAGCCAATCCATGCCCAAAATCACTTGTACCCCATCCAGTTTGAATCGGATTAAGTTGCTGGGAAATTCCACCCCTTGTATGGTGATCATTATATTCTCGTACATGCGGTCGCATTCTAGGATTTCGCCGGAGGCCACTTTGACCTGGAGTCGGACCTTGGTGCTGGTGTTGAGGCCGAGCCGAGTGGTAAACTCGGTTGCTATAAACGAGTTGGTAGCCCCGAAGTCAAATAACACTGTGGTGGGGGTGGCGTGTACTAGGAAGGTTCCGGAGACTATGTTGCTATCCCCAATTTTGGCTTTGCTTAGAGTAAGGATTCTTCCTTGAGCGGTTGGCGCTGTGACTTGGCGGGGTGAGGCGGCCCAGGGGCTTTTAAGGCTGCGGGTGGGGTTCATGTGATTTCCTTCTGTTTCCCAGGCGTGTTTCTCGGGGTTGGTTTGGCACTTGTTGTAGTTGGGATGCCTTGACATAGGCTTCCCTGAGGGTTCCTGGCTCTTGTGTGGCCAGGGCTTTTTGATATTCGGGGTCAAGGCCTGTTATGAACCTTTCGATCCTGATCCTTTCGGTGGGTACTAGCTCGGGGATGAGGCGAGCCAGTCGGCGGAATTGTTGATAGTATTCCGTGATCGAGGTTGCACCTTGTCTTAGGTGGAGGAATTCTTCGTATATGGTGGCTCTTATGTGGTTGGGATAGAATTGTTCTCGTAGCCGCGCTTTTAGGGTTTCCCAGTTGAATCCGGGGTCTTATTCGTAGGTGGGTCCTTCGTGAGCCCACCAGGTGTCGGTCTCGTGTCTGAAGTAGAAGGAGGCCATTCTTACTTGGTGGTCCTCGGGGTATTTAGTTGCCCTTAATATCTTGTCGAAAGTCCCGATCCACTCCTCGAGGATCGTGGGATCTTCGTTTCCTGAGAGGGTGGGTGGTTGGTGCGTCGAGATTTGTTGGTGGATCTCCAAGTTCTCGTTTGGTAAAGGCTGGGGAGCGGTAGTACTTAGTGCCTGGGCGATTTGGGCCAGGCGTTGCAGATTCTGAGTCAGGAATTCCTCGGTGGGGAGTTTCGGTGTTCCTACCTGTCTTCTTCTCGGTGCCATCCTGGAGTTCATAGGTCGATGTTATTTTGGGTCCTTACCTTGATGCAATAAGCGAAGGGGGGAGTTTCTTTAAGTTAGAAAGGGATAAAGTGAGGAGAGGTTATGTGTAGGTTTCACAATCTCACCGCGCGTCCTAAGATTCCTAAATCCTATGTTCCTAAGTACCTAGTGTTTAAGCTTAATGTCCTAAGGTCTGATCTTAAGAGTCTTATTCTAGGGTCAACTTTAGGCTCTGATACCAACTGTAACACCCCAGATTTTCAAGATATTTAAAAACTTATAAAATAAAGGTGAAATCTCATTAAATCCCAAACAGAGTACGAGTGTACAGGGTGCTATGCCACACCTGAGCTAGAGAACTCAGGTGCACAGGCTAACTAACTAATGTCTCAATGATATGAATGCATAAACATGGCACGCAGGCCGAAAGGGAAACTAACTACTTCTATGTTCCAAGCTCTAGCACACTCCAGTGACTTAATCTTCTGTGCCTGAAAGCCAAATATATCTGTTCAGCGAGAGATGTTGGTAACCCACTCCAACGCGTTGAAATACATTACATATAGAGATATATATAGATATACGAAAACCATTTTGAAGCATGAAGATATATCCTACGAGACTCTAGCTTTTAAAATCGGGAATGACTCGACAGATAAGGCTAGACCCAAGCAACAGTTATAACAGGCGTATACAATCCTCAACAGGCAAGACAGATAAAGCTGAGCACAATTAATAATCATAACCCAATGTAAACAATCCCCAGCATAAATCCCATGGTCACATCCCCCAATATAAACACAACTCATCCATATCTCATCACATAGCGCACTTTGTTGGCACCACAGGACCAATCGCACGCCCATACATGAGGGTCAGCGCATATAGCTCTGACACGGCCCCGCAGCACCCTGCCCCGTCTCACATTACGGAGGAGCCGATCGCAACCGACTAATGGACCTTTGTCCTACATAATATTTATATACCTGACCGGTCTTTACCAGCCTGGTTAATAGTTAGGATGGTTCTCAGCCCATTCAACTGCCCGTATAGTGGACCTTAGTCCTATATAATATTTATATACCTGACCGGTCTCTACCAGCCTGGTTAACAGCCGGTATGGTTCTCAGCCCATCCGACTGCCCGTATAGTGGAACTTAGTCCTATATAATATTTATATACCTGACCGGTCTCTACCAGCCTGGTTAACAGCCGGTATGGTTCTCAGCCCACCCGACTGCCCGTGTAGCCCGATTGATCTCAACCAATTCGGGGTGACACGCACACATAACACGTAGCAAGCACATGCAACCCACATTAACATATTGGGAAGGGGAGGAAACGTATAACAAAACCTATGCGTGATCCTTCATATGCTAAGAATAGTCCTAAGGGTTCATACTCCTTTCACCTAGGTCAGCGGGATACCAATTCAACTAGCATGCAATATATAAGACTCATACAACCTACGAACGGTACCCGAAATATCAAACTAGACATAGGCACGATAGACGGAGTCCGTTGAGACACCACGGGGGTCGGGGAAACATCAAACGAGGAAACCAAAATCCCCAATTGGGGAGCAAACCAGCGGGTAGCCGGTGGGTGAGGGATCACCCGCCAGCTGCCCGCCGGCGGTAGCAAAACCGGGCAGCGGGTGCCCGGCGGGCAGCTGCCCGCCCGCCGGCTGCCCGCTGCCGGCGTTGCCCAAGAAGGCCGCGGGTAGGTGGCGGGTCCCCTACCCCCACCTACCCCCCACTGACTCTTTCATCACAAAAACGCCTCGGGAACCTTTGTGGAACCCGAAACCATGCTTAGACACTTTCAAACGCAATTGATAACACACGTAGACAATTAATGGATCAAAATCAAGAAACAAACGGCACATAACCTATCATGCTCTTCTAGACATAATAAACACCCAATCATGTGAAATCCCACCCAATATACCAAGAATAATTCCATACGATACAACCTAGGGTTCTAATCATTTTTAAATCCACAAGGACACAATTCATCTTCTAATATCAAGATTTGGTAAGAATATCACATAAACGTCAAGAGTATCCTACAATAATCAAGAACATCATATAATCATCAAGAACGTTATATAATCATCAAGAACACCATAATTATCAAGAACCTTTCATCATCAAGATCACCCATGGCATTATCCCATCAATCATCAATAATAACACAAATCATCAATACACAATAATATGGGGAAATCCTAAGAGGGGAATCATAGCTATGAAAATAGGTTTTGTTGAGACATGGGTTACCTCTTAGCCTTAATTAATTCCTTGGCTATGAAGGGTCTTTCTTTAAGCTTTCTTGCTTTCTTGATTCCTTCTAGGGGGATTCTTGGAGCTCTTTGGGGAGGTGGGGCGTTATTCTTGTGGGGGGTTTCTAGGTGCCTCTTAAGTCCCCTATTTATATATTTAGGAGTCCTAGTTAGGAACTAATATTATGGGCTTGCTAGTTCTATTTCTTTTGGGACTAAGGATTGGGTTTAGGGATAAGGACCCGTGGACTATGGTGGGCCTTCCTAATTAATTATTGTGATTTAATTCTTTCTTTTGGGTAATTGATTAAATGATTTAATTGATCTTAGGGGTCGTAACACCGGGTGTTACAGGAGAGCATGAGCCAAAATCAGTCATTTGTCGTTCAGAAAATCTTTCTTGGGAGGATTCTTTCGTTTGACCTTCCCCCTGAGAAGGTGCTTCTTTCGTGGTTTCTTCCCCATGAGAGGTTACTTCTCTCGTTTTATCATCTGCCTTCGGGGAGAGTGTTGGGCCAGCTTTTTATTTGACAGGAGAAAGAAATCGTCATGTTTTCCCGATAGTGGATAAAACCAAATTATCTTCATCTGACGAATCTTCCACAATGACTGGATCCGGAGTTGGAACAGGTGGGGTAGGAGTTGTCTTTTCTGTTGGAGTCCTTGGAGGTGTGGGGATGGGTGTCTTACCAACATCTTTTCTCGCCTTAGTCCGAGACGAGCTCTTTCCTTTCTTCTGTCGTTTCGGCTCTAGTTGGTCATCTTCCGATTCTTTCGATGTTCTTGATTTTCGTTTGGATTTGACCATCTCTAAAGGAATTCCCAACTCCAAGGCCTTTTGTTTGTCATAGCCGGAGGGCTTTTGCTTCATGTGGCAAGCCTTTGGTCCTGGCCGAATTCCTGGTCTCATAAGAATATCTTTTGTGACAAGAAGATGACTTACCAAGAATCCATAGCCCATTTTCTTTGTGATATCACCAGGGCAGGTTTTGTTGAAAGTGATGGCATGGACAAGATTGTTGAAGATAACTTTCGACCAATCGACCTTGTGTTCGTTAAGGAATGCATGTAGCATTTTGAGCTTCTCTTTTGTGACGTCGTCTGTTCCAGATGTTTTGTGATCAACTATCTTGTTGAAGATGTCAACAGTGAACTCGTAATTCAGACGAAACCACTTTTTCTTCAAAGGCCACGTTATCTCCGTCTTCGAAGGTGCATGGTCGTTCTTGATAGTTTCATAAAACTCACTCTGGTCATAATGGTAGAAAGAAAAGTTGGGCTTTTACGTCTAGTCCCTCTGAGGAAACTCATATGCGGCTCTAATGTCCTCTGATGTGATAATCACTTCGTGATTGTTGACTCTAGAGGTGATGGTTAGTGTATTCGAAGAAACAGTTGCATTCATATAAAATTGTGCAACATCAGTAGGGTACCAGAGAGTATATAAGTGAGTAATAAACCTGTATAAACCAGTTTCCGTGAGCAGAGCTATGATCCTTTCTCCAAAGTCTCGATCAAGGACGTATTCTAGGAAACCATGTGCATCCCACATGCTTCCACCGGCGATAAACGGAGTCCGGGATTCGATAAAGTCCACATCTTCCGTGGGGAAGGTAGGAATTTCCATGGTGGTTGGGGTTTCTGGTTCTGCGTCGGAGGGGGTAGCTTGGGATTTCTTTGCCATTTTGAGATGTTATGAGAGGACAAGTATTAGAGAGTAGTTTTGAGATGGATGGTGAATGGAAAAGATGAAGCATGGTAGGGAGAGGGTTTTTGTAGGGTTTTCTTGGTTCCCGGGTATTCAAATACGGGTGACCCATTTTAGTGGGGGGTAGTTTGAATTTCAAACTTTCAATCGGTTTAATTCTTCAAAAGGTAATTGATCTGGTTATTGGAGTATGATAAGATCATGCTCAGATCATTTTTTATCATTCCATATTAAATGTGGAGAGAGAAATCCACTCAAGTGCCTGTGTGACTACTTTTCTCGGCCACACGATCCCCATGATGAAACGTGTTAACGGTTCAGATGATCCATTAAATATGAAGCTTCTTAAGCACGACCGAAAACCGAAACAAGATAAACTTCACTAGACGAAAGATCCATTAGACAAATAAATTCTAATGAACATATACATAACATATAACGAAACTGCATGACATAACCCGAGAGATGTCTTATTACACGAGACAAAGATATTGAGCATTGTCACTACATCTCTCGTGGTTCAAGCAGCACGAGTCTTTACTCCTTGGCATTTTTCTTCTTTTGGGCATATTCAAGGTATTCCTTCTTGCGAACCTCAAAAGCGAAAACTTCACCCACAATTGTCTCATGATCTGTTCCCATAGCGTCTCTTGAAAGAACTCGTCTTTCCATGTCATTTAGTTCAGCCTTAACCCGAGTTTCAGCAGCAGCATAAATAGTCATGTATTTTTCATCATTTTTGAGTTGTGGAGCAAGCTTTACAAGTGAGAGAAACTCAGAGAGGCTTGAGACTTTGGTGGATCCATCAGTTGAAGATGATCCCTCCAGTAGCGAATTGTCGGGTTGATGACGAGGATCATTCTTGATTTTAACTTTCCCAGACAAACTCTCGGTTGTGAGAGTCATTTCTTTTCCCTTGTTCATGATGATATAAGTTGAGAAGTGTGAAGCCATAATTCCTGAGAGAGTCCTTTATATAAAGTATAAGATTTTATCAAAAGATGTGATCCGAATGACTAGCCATAGACACGGATAGCACGCTTGAGAGAATATATGCATTTCTAAGAAAGGTATACTCGGTCAGAGATATTCTCGGGTAAGTGTGAACAAAAACAACTAAAGTTTCGTTCACCACTTAAGTAAGTCCGAATTAAAATCATTGAAACCGCGATTTTATTATTCAATCAAACGAGAGAGACAGGTACAGAAAATAAGATACATAATCCAACAGATTAATTTTTCTTCCTCTCATTTGTCTTATCCTCAAGAGGCTCAGCTTTCAATTTTTTGAGATCTGCCCACATTCGTTTGTACCATTTCCCGGTACGCTGAAAGTTGGAATCCGAAGATGAAGTGGGTCCTTCTTCAATAGAATTTGGCTCACACTTGAGCTCTTCCTTCAGATAGTCCATGTAGTCCTTGTCATAGTACTTGTTGGGCAGATCAGTGGGGTTTTCCTCTCGTTGAGGGACCTCTTCTTCCGGAGGACTTTCTTCTTCCGGGGATGCTTCCTCAGGTTCCTCTATGATATAAGCAGCCATCTTGTCATACTGAGGAGAGGATTCAGTATCATATGATACTTCCAGAGGTGCTTGGAGACTGTTGCCAGGGTAAAGATCACCCTGTTCTTCTCGGATTTGCCTGGCAATGTCTCTCAACCTTTGAGAATCACCTTTGGTAAAGGGCTTTTTGGGATACATGATGGAGAGAGTGATGGTAGAATAGGGGATGATCTATTCTCCTTTTATAGCTGTGAGTAGGAGATGTTGATGTGATACTTGCACACAGCATTCAATGCGGAAATTAATCGGCATATATTTCTTCAACGGTCAATTAATGTCGTAGAAGACTTTGACTGATTATATTCAAGAAACGCATGATTTCAAGAACAGTAATAGGATTCCAAGACGTACAAGTATGTGCCAGAAAATATTTATTGATGATTCTCACGAGACAAAGAGGAACAGAGATGCTGAATACAAGATAATTTATGAACAAAGGGATTATCACTTCTTTGCATTTCCCTTCCTTTTCGTGCTAGTTTCGCCCTCAGATACCTTAGATACTTTCTTGGGACAGATTTGTTCATCAAAGAAATGCTTCTCCTCATCAGATTCTCCTTCGATGTAACCTACAAGCTCAGTCTTGCAGTCATAAGTTCTATAGAAATTTCGAAGGTCCTTGTCCATAGTGGAATTGTTCCAGGTATCTAGAGATAGGAAACCCTTTCTAACAATCAGAGGGGGTTCCTCATTAGGATCAAATGGTTTGGCATCCTCATCCGCCCTCATTTTGATGAGTTCATCAAAATCTTCACTTTCTAATTCAGATGAAATATCCAGAGGATCAAGATAATGATCATCTTGCTTGATTTCCTCAGAACGAGCTTTGGATCTCCTTGAAATAACCTTAATGATTGAAACTTTAGGGGCCATTGTTGAGATATGAGAGATGCAACTAGGTTTGAACCAATGGCATCCTTTTATAACAACATAAGATGATGATCGGTCTTTGCCCATTGGTTATGTCCAAGTGTTATCTACTGCAAACCCTATGATTTTCGTGGAACCAATCAGCATTGAATGTTGAGATATGAGATCTAATATGATCCATGCATTCATTATCTTGTTTGAAACTTTAAACACATAATGCATGCGTGATAATTTCATCTTTGATCGGAAAGAAATTGTTCTGACAATTATAAGCACACTGTCAAAAGAGTAATTAGTAACGTCAATAAGTAGAGAATTTTATTGAAAGAGAATGAGCACAAGTATTCCAAGCCACATAGATACAACAAGCAACATTCAGAGGAAATGATAGGGCACGTGAAGTTCCAGACGGGTCAACTCATCAGTCACATCAGGCAAGTTTGCCTTGTTTGCATATTCGTCCAGTTCCTCTAGAGAGATGGTGGGCATGTTTGATTGAGTAGGTGACTGAGAGTGAACTAAAGTGAGGTCTTCATAAGATTCCTCACTTTGTTGTGGAACTTCAGGAATGGGATACCAACGAAAGGTGGGTGGATTGGATGAGTGCTTGTTAGCACTTTTTAACACCATTATCCTTTCGTTAGCCAGCCGTTTGGCTTGTTCCAGGTGATAGGCTTTCTTGGCCCGAGACTCGTTGACAATGTTGTCCAGTGTCTCCTTCTCTTTTAGGGCCGGGTAGTCGAGTTTGGCATGGAGTATGTCACATTAATCCTATCACCATCTTCCTCCAGCTTGATGATAGTAGCGTTTGGAAGATTGCTAGCTTCCCGAAGATGATGATCACGCCGAATGGCTCTTCTTTCGGCCTCTTCCATTTTTCCTTTGCCCTTATTCATCCCTGCAAGATTTTCTTACTAAAGAACTGAGTGTGTGAGTAGGATTCATGAAGTAAAGTTCTAATTTATAGGCACAAAGGTTGCGTGCAGATCCGGTTATAAGATTTTGGATACTAATACTGGATTTCGTGTTAGAGAAGTAATCAGAAGATTCGTGAAAGACGAGAAATTAAAATAACTTGTAAAAGTAGGAAATTTATTCAAAATAAACGAAATCACAGCTTATCATTGTGACCCAAGGAGATTTTTAGGTCTTTTTCTTCTTGCTGCTAGCTGTGGATTTGAGTGGAGAGGGCATTTTTGGAGGAGTGCTTGATGGTGAATAATCAAAGCTGTCACTCCTTTCTAACACACTATCCTCCTTTGCATATCCTATGGTGTTGCCAACAGAGTGAAATGATTCTTGTGACTCATGCTCCGTTGGTTCACGAAGGAGGCTTTGTATATGTTGAGAACTTGCAAGGAATTTGTTCAGAGCCCCCTCATCTTCTAGTGGGTCATGGAAGATTTTGGTCTCTTCCTTTCTCTTTTCGGTGATTGTTTTCTTTGCTTCACTTCCTGTACTCATTCCTGCACAATTAAAGACAAAACCTAGATTTCTCTTTTACAAATGGATTAGTGTGGATTTGATGACAATATGTACTCCCCTTTTATAGGGATCTTGCGTGTGAGAGAGAACCAAATCTTTATTGTTAGTGTATCGAGGAGATTCTGTGAGATTATTATGAGAATCTTTGCAGATTTTATTCTCAAAACTTTATGCCATCTCAATCATCCCGATTTCATGTCTTATGGTAGAAAACCTTGCCTCACTTAAGGGTTTCGTGAGAATATCCTCAAGTTGGTCATCAGTATTGAAATAATCAAGAGATATATCTTTTCTCTCAACATGATCACGAATGAAATGATATTTAATGTCAATATGCTTAGTTCGTGAATGTAAAACAGGGTTATGTGTGATGGCAATTGCACTTGTGTTATCACATTTGATGCTCACTTCTCGTGCATTTATGCCATAATCCTTCAACTGATGTGTCATCCAAAGAATTTGGGCACAGCAACTTCCAGCTGCTATATATTCGGCTTCAGCCGTGCTACTAGCAATAGAATGTTGCTTTTTGCCGAACCATGACACAAGTCTTCCCCCTAGGAACTGGCAGGTTCCTGAGGTACTTTTTCGATCAATTCGGCATCCAGCAAAATCGGCATCTGAATAGCCAACGAGATCAAAAGATCCTTCTTTCGGGTACCAAAGTCCAACACTTTGTGTCCCTTTAAGGTATCTCAAGATCTTTTTAGTTGCACTTAAGTGACTTTCTTTCGGCTTAGCTTGAAATCTCGCACATACTCCAACAGCAAATGAAATGTCAGGTCTGCTTGTTGTTAGATATAGAAGAGACCCGATAATACCACGAAAGTTTTTTTGATCCACATCCTTTCCTTCGTTGTCAATATCCATTCTAAGGGATGTGCTCATAGGGATTTTGACGGAAGTTTTTCCATCAATGCCAAACTTTCGGATTAGATCCTTGGTATATTTGGCTTGATTAATAAAAATTCCATCTGAGCATTGCCTTACTTGCAATCCCATAGAATAGTTTAGTTCTCCCATCATGCTCATTTCAAATTTACCTTGCATAAGGTTTGAGAACTTTTCACATAGGGTAGGATTCATGCTCCCGAAGATGATGTCATCAACATAGATTTGCACTAGAAGAATATTATCATCATCTTTTATACGAAAGAGTGTTTTGTCTACGGCTCCTTTCGTGAAGCCACAATTGATAAGAAAGTGTGAGAGTGTACCATACCAAGCTCGTGGAGCTTGTTTTAAACCATATAGAGCCTTTTTGAGATGATAGACCTTTTCTTGTCCACAATCAACTGCAAAACCAGGTGGTTGTTCAACATATACTTCTTAATCCATTTAAGAAAGCACTTTTGACATCCATTTGACAGACTTTGAAGTTTTTGTAAGCTGCAAAAGCTAGGAATATTCGTATGGCCTCAAGTCTAGCTACGGGGGCGAAGGTGTCATCAAAATCGATTCCTTCTTCTTGACAATACCCCTTAGCAACTAGACGAGCTTTGTTCCTAACAATGAGTCCATCTTCACTCATTTTGTTTCTAAAGACCCATTTAGTTCCAATAACATTCTGATGTGTTGGTCTTGAAACAAGTTCCCACACATCATTTCGTTCAAAGTGATGAAGCTCTTCTTGCATGGCTATCACCCAGTCTGGATCACTTAAGGCTTCTTCTATGGATTTTGGTTCCATTTGTGACAAGAAACAAGCCATCATATTTTCGTGTAGGGAGGCTCTGGTTCTTACTCCTTCTTGAACATTTCCAATTACTTGATCCGGAGGATGATCTCTTAACCATCTAAGATCGGGTTCAAAAGCATTTTGCTGATTTTGTGCATCCATTTCAGGGATATAAGGTAGCTGAACGTAGATCATTGGTTCGGATGGTGCTTGAACATCAGGAGTGTTTTGTTGTACATCAACATTTTCTTGAGTTATAGTTTCGGGCTCAGAGATCTTCAACTGATATTTCGTGTAGAAAGTTAAGATATCTTCTTCATCTGAGACTTCTTCTTCGTTTGGTTGAGAGCTTTGACTTGGATTACTTAATGATTCAATGCCAGTTGGATTTTTCTCAGATTGTTCATCGAATTTGACATGAATGGATTCCTCGATCACCATTGTTCGTTTGTTTAAGACTCTAAAGGCCTTACTTACTGAGGAATAACCCATGAACAATCATTCGTCAGCTCTTTCGTCGAAAGCTCTCAAATGGTTCTTCCCATTGTTGTGAATAAAGCACCTGCAACCAAAGACATGAAAATAACCAATACTAGGTGCCTTACCTTTCCATAGTTCATATGGAGTTTTGTTGTAGGATTTGTGGATCAGGGATCTATTTTGTGTATAGCATGATGTGTTTATGGCTTCGGCTCAAAACCGTTGTGGTAAGCCTGAGTGAGCGATCATTGTTCGTGCAGCTTCTTTCAAGGTTCTGTTTCCCCTTTCGGCTACTCCGTTGTTAAGCATGCTAGTTTGTTGTCTTAATGCTAGCGTGTGTGTTGTTCGTACCTTCCGTGTGGTTGATGTTAACTTGTGTTATACATCGTTGTTGTCGTTGGGTTGTGACCCATTCCTTGATTGAGTATGTTTCATACCTTCGTTGTAATCCGTTGCTTGACTCGTGTGAGTTGTGGTGCGTGTGTGGCTTTACCTGGATTGCACGATTAGTGGTATGGGACACTAGTCACCAAGGTATTGTAGCAGTCCTTGTGGTGGCCGTGACGTGATTATGGAGCTGTGGCCTTTGTGTGAGGTTCAAGTGATTGGGGGATAACATGCGTTATCCAGGCATGTGTGCCATGTGTGTGTACGGTACCTCGTGTACTATGAAATTGGTGGTCTTATAGGCGGGTTGTTGGTGGGGGACGACGGTCCCGGCGGAATAAGGTTGGACTTGGCTGTACAGGGGTCCTGGAGGTAATGGTGGAAGAAGAAATAAGGTTGGGGGTAGCCATAAGGTTGGAACAGGGCATAAGGAAAGCATATCAA
This sequence comes from Ipomoea nil, assembly GCF_001879475.1. NCBI lineage: Eukaryota > Viridiplantae > Streptophyta > Magnoliopsida > Solanales > Convolvulaceae > Ipomoea > Ipomoea nil. The sequence continues at coordinate 5,600,401 of NW_017616704.1, read as the reverse complement.
CTCGTGATGGGTGATGTCACGAGGGCTTGTGTAGCCATTGTGGTGAGTTCTCTTTCTTATGACGTGTGTAGTCACAAGGGCATGTGTTGCCATGGGTGAGTCTTATTCCTTTGTGTTGTGGTTAACCTTTGCGGTTTGGGATGTGTTCCCGGTGTTATCCTTGAGAGTGATGAGTTTTGTGTGTCAATTGATCTTGGGTTTTAACTTATATACTTATGTATTCCGTTTCGAAAATGGTTTTATATCTTATATCTACCTATATATGATACTTAACGGTATTGGTGGGTTACCAGCATTATCGCTGACAGGGCGTCGTCCCATGTTTATCTTTGTATCTTTCAGGTGGTGTTTAGACGAGCGCGATGTCTAGAGCCTGGTAGCTTAGCACCTTTATCCTTGTTTTTTTTTTGTGGCCTGTGCGCCCATATAGTTAGACTGATGTTTTGGGATAGTGTATACACTGCAGATTGTTCGCCTTAGCGTTTACCGGGTTTTGGTAAACGTGGCATAACACCCCGTTGGATTTCTTTTATCCAGTTTCTGTTTTATCTTCCGCTGTGCTAGTTTTGTTGTTTAATCTGCATGTGTTAGGGCTTTATTTGGGCCTTGTTTGGGGGGTGTTACAGTTGGTATCAGAGCCTAGGTATAGAGCCTAGGAAGAGTTAAGTCTAGACTTTCTAAGTGGTTAAGTGTGTTTTGAGACCACTAAGCGACCTTAAGAAGCTAAGTGTTAGGCTTAGGACTCTAGGTTGCGCGGTGAGCTGTGTGTTGTTTCTGTTCTTTGTTTGTTGTTTCTCTTATCGTGTTGTTGTTGTAGAAGCCGCGATGCCTCCTCGTCCTCGTGCTCGCACCCCGGAGACCCCGACCAACGAGCAGCTAGCTCAAAATCTGCATCAGCTGACTCAAACCATGCAGACGCTCAGTGAAGCTCTGTTGAACAACAATCACGCTGTGCCGCCTCCTCCTCCTGCTGGGCACTGTGACGTAGGACGTTTAGTGTCGAGTCATCGGCCGCCATCCTTCGCTGGCGATGAAGACCCTGTAGTCCTTGAAGAGTGGCTACAGGCGTTTGATAAGATTTTCTCCGTGGTAGGCTGCCCTGAAGAAAGGAGAGTAGAACAGGCAACGTTCTACTTCTGCCAAGAAGCAGACTTGTGGTGGATCCACGAGGGCCCGGCTCTTCTTGAGGAACCAGAGTTTGGTTGGACAGCTCTTAAGGACCGGATGCGTGAAAGGTTCTATCCTGCACATGTGCGCGCGGCCATGTTTGATGAGTTCCTTCATCTGCAGCAGGGACCCTTATCTGTGGTGGAGTACCACAAGAAGTTCCTAGAGCTAGCGCGCTTCGCAAGGATGCTTGTGCCTACGGAACCTGCTAAGGTTGAGCGTTTCGTTGCCGGTCTGAATTATGAGGCACGAAAAGCGCTAACGGTGAGTAGGCCAAGTTCTCTCAAGGATGCGTATCTGAGTGCCGCGGATCTGTATCGCGTGCAGCAGCTTCAGAAGAGTTCGTTCGAGCTAGCCAAGAAGAGAGTTGAGAGCGGAGTTCCTTCTGCCTTCAAGAAGCCCCGACCGAGTTTCCTGGCCAGAGTTGTGTCATCTTCTTCTCAAGGACCTGTCAGAATGGAGCATCGGGATCAAGCTAAGTCGGCTGTTTGTCGAAGATGTGGGAAGATGCATGTTGGCTAAGGTTGTCAAGGCCAGGCGTTTAGGTGTTTTCGTTGTGGAGTTGCTGGTCACAAGATCGCGGAGTGTCCCTTGTTAGCTGGCCAGAGAGCGTTGCCGCCACCCCCGGGAGTCGGAGGAGCATCGGGAGCTGGTCCAGTTCGTGGAGCTGTTGGAGTTAGACCTCCCGGAAGAGTCTTCGTGATGGCGCGTTCGCAGGCAGGGTCGGAGGGTTTGGTGGAGGAAGAGTTAGCAGGTAACCCTTGTTTTTGAGTCTATCCTTGTTTCCCCGAGAGTGTTGTGTTCTTTGTTGCCTTGAGTGATATCTTGTGTTTCGTAGTTGTCTTTTATTTGGCAATCCGTGGCATGTTTTCCTTGTTAGTAATTCGTTGGATGCTTAGTATAGACTCTTTTCTTGCTAAGTGATTTCTTTAGTTGGCATCTCAATCTTGTTGTGGAGTAGTCATCTATCCTTGGAATATCTTGTGCTTAGCCCAATTCTTCAATCCCTACACTTGGTTGTTCTTACAACAATTCCTTGTGAGCTTCTTAAATTTTCCAAGTATTCTTTGAATTTGGAAATAGCAAAATTCTTGCCAAAATTCTTCCTTGTGCATTCTAAAAATCAAGCCTAAAGTTTAATAGTAGTCTTTGAGTTTCAAACCCTAGCCTATTTCTTTTCTACCCAACTTCTAAACCACTTGAACTAATTATCTTTCTTGGAATTTACCCAATTCTAATTCCATTTAATCCATAATTTCCGTCTTTACCCAAAATTCCCAAATTTAATCATCTTTTTCCCTAATTTTCCTCCCAAATCCCTAAATTCCCAAATTCTCTTTTCTTCTTCTCTTCTTCTCTTCTCTACCCGTGAGAGCACCCAACCCGTAGCACCCCTTCCACCCGTCGCCAGCCACCACCGAACCGCCACACCGTCGCCTCGCCCATCGCCGGAGCTTCGCCGCACCACCGTCGCCGAGCTGCTGTTGCCGTGACGCCGAGAGAGCGCGAGAGAGAGAGTGAGGGGCAGCGAGAGTGTGGGTGAGAAGAAGTAGTTATGGGCTTTGTTTGTTGAGCTTTGGATCATCTCCTACCATGCCTAGAAGGTCAAGTTTGGCTAGGAAAGCGGAATGGGTGGATGCCCACTACCTTGTGCTTGAAGGTAAAGCTTTTGATCCGGAATCTTTTTCAAGTTCCTTGTTGGATTTGCTTAAGTTTCAAGGTTTGTTGGATGGGTTTCTCGCCATAAGGGCCGAGACTTACCCGAGTTTGGTCAAAGAGTTTTACCGTCACATGGTGGTGACGAAGGAAGGTGAAAGGCTTGAGTTTATCTCTAAGGTGAGAGGTGTGAAATGTGATACCCCGATTATTTGAGTATTATAATTTGTTATAAATAAACTGTTTAAAAAAAATTACTACTATTATGTTATGGTTATTAATATTCCTAAACCCATAATACTTATATGATAATAATAAATTAATTTTTAAATCCTAAAACTAATATGTTTATATTATATTAAATAAATTTAACTTAAGTTATAGTATGTATATGTGATTCTCCAGTACTTTATATATATATATATATATATATATATATATATATATATATATATATATATATGTTAGTTTATTAGATTAATGTTAGTTTATTAGATTAAGTTTGAGATATATATGTCTAGTCAAGATGTAATTCTTTGATATTAGTTACCTAAACCTTTTTAAATTCACTCTCTAATTCTTAACACACGCTGCTACTGGAATCAAAAGAAATACAAAAACAAACCCTAGCATATACGACACCTTCCCCTCCTAAATTATCATCTTCGCAGTCGACACTCTCATTCTTTTCATTCCCAGTTTCGGCTTCGACACAAGAGAACTCCTGGGTGTCAATTTTTCTTCCATCTAGTGTCATCTATTCGTAAGTTTTTTTTTTTTTTTTTGAAAATCATCTATTCGTAAGTTTAATTATATGTTTGTGGTAAAATTTCTCTGATTATATGCTTATGTGATTTCCTGTGTTTATATGGACATTCAATTTGGTTTAGAAGGAGAGTTTGCAGAGGAGCAAACGTAGGACTCGGGTCAAGTGTGTGATTTGTTTTACGTATCCAGTTAAGTGCTTATGTCTATCAAAAATTACTTTTACTCTGTAAATATATATATATACTTCGTGATTTTGTGGGCATATGTGATATGGTATTTTGTGGTGATTGAAAAGGATAACTTTTACACAATTTGATCATTGCCTGAGAAAATTCTGACTGGTGCAGCTGGAAAGAAAAATTCGTGAAAATTGTTTCCTAAATTTGTTTTTGCTTGAATTTTTTTATGGAGAATCTAAACTTGTTATATTTGATGTTTATAAAAAGTTTTGGTTAAAAATATGTTTCGGTTTTTCCAGAATAATTTCGTAAAGTTTAGGCAGTGTTCTGCCAGTTAAATTACAGTCTGGTGCTGTGTTGAGAAGAATTTTGGTAAAAATACTTCTAGGCCTTAGATTGGCTTGAAACTTTTTGTGTGTATTCTAGACTCTTTATACTACTTATCTGGAAAATTTCATATGAAAATGTGTTACCGATTTTTCTCAGTAAATTCTGCAATTCAGGTCATAGTTTCTGAAAATTTTTGACAGTTTCTTATTTGAGATATTGAGAAGTTGCTTGCTTGTGAAATATCATTACTCTTGTTTTTTATAAATGTGGTGAATAAAAAGGTTTTTTTTTGACTCATATAGTATCCAACTATGATTCTGGATTTACCCAATTTGTTGAGGAGTGAACAGTTGAAAAATACTGATTCACTAGGGAGCCTAAAAACTCTCTGTTAATTGAGGAGTGAGCAGTAGAAACATATCCTGTCTTACTAGGACTTTTAATCCTGTTGTTTTGAGGAGTGGTTAGCGGAGTCTACCACTAGGGTATTTACCCTGTTGAGTAGTAGTCAGTAGAAACGTATCCTGGCTACTAGGACTAGTTACTACCCGTTGGGCTTGGAAACCCATTGGGGGTGTGCACACTTAAGGTATTAGTTCTGTTCCACTTAAATGGGATTTTTGTGTAGTGTTCAGTAGAGTGAGTACTGTTCACTAGGGCTTATCAAATAAGACCCTGCCCATTATTTGGTTGGTTTAAATGGGATTTTTGCGTAGTGTTCAGTGGAGTGATCACTGTTCACTAGGGCTTAAGTAATTAAGACCCTGCCCATTATTTGGTTTGATATTCATCTATACTTCCTAAAAATGATTTCTTTTGGAAACGTGTAATTTGGAAAAGAGTTGATTTGAAATCTTAGGTTGAGAAAATTATATGTGGATTGTGATGTGGAGTAAATGTTATGTTGAAGTTGAGAGAAGTTAAGCCTTGTGGCTAATTATTTTTGAATGTGAAAATATACTGTATTAAATCCATTTTACAGGGTGGAGTAAACCTTACTTAGTAATGTTTTGCTAATTTTATTGTTTCGTGTTTCTCCTGTTTGTGATTTGTGCATGTGAATGAATAAGTTGTTGGCTGAGAGCGCGCCTTAGAACGTAGTAGCTGTTTTATTTATGATGTTTTGGAGTTATTGATTCATATTGTATTTCTTTAGTTTTTGGATTAAGTTGTGATTGAATGTTATGGTTTAGAGCCTTACATCTAGTCAGTGTTAGATTAGATGTGGCGATTTCACCCTCATTTATTATTAAGGACTTAAAGTTATTTTGTAAGTTGAATTATTAATTAGTTTCTAAATGGTGGTATGCGTACTTCAGGAATTCTATTCATGGCAATTTCTGTTATAGTAGTCTATTTATAGCATGTGTTGAGAATTAAATTTGGGGATGTTACATGAAAGTTGTGCTTTCTGAAAAGAGGTTGGCTCAGTTGTTGAGTTTGTCTGCTACCGGAGTAGCGCAGTACAGTGGCCATTCTTGGATTAGTACGGATACCATGGGATACCATGACTATTTGAGCTTCTTGCTAGGCCGTACGAGTGGTTTCACTCAAGCCTCTAGGCCGGAAAAGAAGTGGTTGTCTGCGGAGCAAAAGATCTTGGTGATGTTGGTATCGGATTGTTTGTTGCCTAATAACAACAAGAGCAGTTTGTTGGGTAAGTTGGAGTGCACCTTTGCTTTCTGTCTCAAGAACATGGTTAAGTTCAACCTGCCTGCTTTGATGTTGCAACACATGGTGTTTTGCCGGGATCACAATCGGAAGAGCTTGCCTTATGAGATGGTGCTGAGCTGGATTTTGGTTAGGAAAGGTGTTAGTGTGGATGGTTGTCTCCCGAAGGCCATGGAAAAGATGGTGTTGGATGCCGCCAATCTCCGAAGTTGTAATCTGTTCCAGTTGGATGATGGTGAATACATCACGCTTGAGGAAGTTGCAAGGAAAGCACCTGAGGAACGGGCAGAGTTAGCTGCCGAGCTTGGAATCCCTGTCGGGAAGTTGAGCCTCGCAGTCCAGACTTTGGGCGGTGACGAAGAAGTTGAAGAGGAAGTAGAAGCACCGGAGGCCGCCGAAGCTGAAGAAAGTGATTTAGACAGTGAGGAAAACCGGAGAAGGAGTGAAGCTCGCACGAAGAGAGGGCATGATGCCAGGGCGCATGAGGAGCGCGTTGTCACCTTGCTTCGTCAGCAGAACAGCATGATCGCCGAGGGTTTCGCGTTTATGGAGGCGCAGTTTGTCGCAGTGCATCAGAGGTTGGATCAGTTTGAAGCCAGTTTTAGCCGTAGAGACGAAGACGAAGACGAAGAGTCTGAAGGTGCCGAGGAGTCGGAGAGTGAAGAGTTCTAGTTTGTGCTGTGGCTATCCCGTTCGCCTTTTTCTTTGTTGTTTTCTTCTTAGCCGTTGTTAGCTTGGTGTTAGGTTGTTGTTTGCTTTGCGTGCTTGTTTGTTTTGCTTGTTGTCTTGTTGTTTAGCTAGCTTAGCAAGTTGGTGTTTTGGAGTAAGTTGTTTGGTTCTTGTTTGTTGTCTAGAAGTTGGTGGTTGTGTTGAGGTTAGAGTTTTGATGCTCAATCTATTAGTTTGTTAAACTCTTGATCAATCCTTGCATTCAAAATGTCTTCTTCATTGCTTTGGAATCCTTGTTGAATCTTTTGGAGTTTTTGACCAAAAGAGTTATTCTTGAACTTCTTGTCACAATGTTGTTTTCTTCCACCGTTTGTTTCTAATTCGTTGTACCCAAGCTTCGGGGACGAAGCTTCTTTGAAGGGGAAGAGGATGTGACACCCCAAAAATCCACATTTCAATCCATAAATTAATTGAGTAATTAATTCTATTTCTTTTGAGGAATTGATTCCTAAAATCCTGATTTTTAATACTCAAGGACTAGTATTTGACTAGTCAACCTTTAAGTTGTGTTGTACCTTGTGCTTTGAGAGGAGTTCCCTTGTTCCTTACACTTTCTAAAGCTTAGTAAGGGTATTCTTGTCTTTTCACCAAGAGTTAGTATTGAAACCTAAACCTAGAAGACTTCTTCATTTCATTCCTTACAATTCTTAGAAAATATCTCCACCTTCTCTCTAGAAAAGAAGTGTAGCTTATTCTTCAAGCCAAGTTGAGACCCTTGTCAAGATTCCAAGTTTTGCTTCCAAGATTCAACCTTTCACCTATTTGGGCATCTAGGAGGGTAAGATCTAAGTTTATCTAGTCTTTTTGGTTCCATCTTAGTTGTCTTTTTCTTAAAGGTAGGATCTTTATGATCTTTTGGTTTGATCTTGAAGTGGGTTTGAGAAGTAAGCCTTGTGAGGAGCTTGTGGTGGTGTTAAGTGAAGTCTTTTGGTCTACAAGAGGTAACCCATGCTCTACAAAACCTATTTTGCTTACCTATATGTGATTTCTTGGATTCTACTTGCTCTTTGCTATGAAATGTGAGGGTTTATGCATTTATCTTGTGATATTGCATATCTAGAGCTTGTGTTTAGGGTTCCTTTGTGTCATTGCTTGGCATTTTCCATGGTTCAAGTCATTTTATTGTATTGGGTGAGATTTGGCATGTTTTGGACTTGAATTTGTGTTTGGAGAAGAAAATCCCCGAAGGGATTAGTTGTGGAACAGGAGTGCTCCCGCGGGCGGAACGGCGGGCGGGGCACCACCCGCCGGCCTACCCGCGGGTACACAGCCTCGTGGGATATTGTTCCCGCGGGCGGAACCACGGGTGGGGCACTACCCGTGGGTCCACCCGCAGGTACATGGTTGTGGTGATGTTGGGATTTGTTCCCCGTGATTCGTTTGTCTCGGTATTTGATCTTTTGACTTCCCGTTGTTCTTTGGTGAAACTATTTGAGCGTCTTCTTGATGTTTCGTGGGTCTAGAACTATATGGTAGGTATCCATGTAGGATCTTTGGTGTCTTGAATCGTGCTAAGTGTTCAACATTGTGCTTCGTTGAACCAAGAAGTGTCTTGTGTGTTCCTCGGAACTATCTTGAGTTTCCCCGTTGTTAAGCATGCTAGTTTGTTGTCTTAATGCTAGCGTGCGTGTTGTTCGTACCTTCCATGTGGTTGATGTTAACTTGTGTTATACATCGTTGTTGTCGTTGGGTTGTGACCCATTACTTGATTGAGTATGTTTCATACCTTCGTTGTAATCTGTTGCTTAGCTCGTGTGAGTTGTGGTGCGTGTGTGGCTTTACCTGGATTGCACGATTAGTGGTATGGGACGCTAGTCACCAAGGTATTACAGCGGTCCTCGTGGTGGCCGTGACGTGATTATAGAGCTGTGGCCTTTGTGTGAGGTTCACGTGATTGGGGGATAACATGTGTTATCCGGGCATGTGTGCCATGTGTGTGTACGGTACCTCGTGTACTATGAAATTGGTGGTCTTATAGGCGGGTTGTTAGTGGGGGACGACGGTCCCGGCGGAATAAGGTTGGACTTGGCTGTACAGGGGTCCTGGAGGTAATGGTGGAAGAAGAAATAAGGTTAGGGGTAGCCATAAGGTTGGAACAGGGCATAAGGAAGGCATATCAACTCGTGATGGGTGATGTCACGAGGGCTTGTGTAGCCATTGTGGTGAGTTCTCTTTCTTGTGACGTGTGTAGTCACAAGGGCATGTGTTGCCATGGGTGAGTCTTATTCCTTCACTAGTACAAAAACAGTCATTCGCGTCCAAAGTTAAGGCTAATTCGCGTCCAAAGTAGCTGGGACGCAGATGGCGGGGACGCTGATTATATAAACAATCAGCGTCCAAAGTAGCTTTGGACGCGCAAAATGATTATTCGCGTCCAAAGTTGAAGAACTTTGGACGCGAAAAATGATAATTCGCGTCCAAAGTTCGTGAACTTTGGACGCGAATTATCATTTTTTAAAATAAAATATTACCTTTGCGCGTCCAAAGTTCATGAACTTTGGACGCGCAAAGGTAACGTTTTGATTTAAATAATTATAATTCGCGTCCAAAGTTCGTGTATAGTAAAAGAAAAATTATAAAAAATTATTTTTTTTTATAAAACTACCAATATTTTCCTGTACATTCCAGCATAACTACCAGATAATATATTTCAACATTAATCAATTTAATGTTGAAACATTAACTACCAGTTGGATGAGCATGCCAATATCCCAAAAATTGAGAAGGCAGTTCTGCTAAAAGCGACTGAACAACAGATATCTCTCTACCTGCAAATTCAAGCAAAACAAGAAACTAGAGAAGGTAGTTCTAGTTGAAAGAACAAGACTGAAATCCAATCAGATGGACTTGGAAGAATGCACAGAATGACTGATGACAAAAGAACACATATTAAAGCAATTCATGTAGCCTATATGGTTATATGGTTAATATCCCCTAGAAATTTGAGATATCCATCACACAGAGACAAACATGCTTTCCTTTTCCACGATTTATTGAATAAAACTGGGAAAAAAACTACTAAAAGACCTTAAGGGTTTTACATACTACTTTGAATATATACACAGAAACAAATGCCAGGTTTATGTCCTGCTCCTAATTTCAATTGTTATCCCAATTGAGAGCTGATTTCTACTATAGAAATCAATGCACCTAATTGATATTCCGTAATTTTTTTCTACATTATTTCAAATAAGGACCAGTCTTTTTGCACAAACCAATGAGATACTCAAAGTAATGAGGAACATTTCAGATTTTCAACACAACATGTTTACTTCTAACAATTGCAGATTTGCAGTTTAGTAGTTAATGAAGACTGTGGAGTTGATGAATAATGTCATCTAGCACACTTGCAATATACTTCAACAAGGTAGTCTACTTTCAAGTTCTACAGGTCCCTCAAATGGCTTTCACTACTTATATAACAAACTAACTGGTAAAAAAGATAATGAGGTCATTCGCCTACAAGACAATGAAATGTCATCTAGCACACATGTGATATACTAAGACAAGATAATGTACTTCTACATTGCAAAGATCCCTAAGAATGCATCTCATATTCATACAACAAACTCAACTAAATAAGCAGTAAAAAGATGAGATGGTTAGTCTACAGAACAACACAATGCACTAATTTAACAACCTGTTTTGATGATGATGACAATCAGAATAATTCACGTCAATTCTCAAATTCACAAGTTTCAAATATGGCAAATTCAATAAAATTACATTAAAAGAGAAACAAATCCAAAATTTCACAAACCATAATTGGATGTGTATTCCAGCACACACTTGTATAACTGAGTAACTATGTCATGCAATTGCAAAGTCAATGCCATTCAGAAAGCAACATAAACACCCTGTCATGTCCTAAGCTTATCAAATCGAAATACAAACTTTTGGCATTCATACAGTCAAACAAATACACAGAAGAGAAGTATGAATGTGTGATACACACTTAAAGATCTAGACAGTGAAAATCCAAATGTGAGGCCTCTTGAAAAGCAAGGACTTAGATCTTGACAGTGCAAAGTTAGGGGGTGCTGAATGTGGACTATGAAAGATGACAATTGGTTCAAAAAGGGGGGCCAGCTCAAGCCAATGCTGTTAAACCCAGATTACAAATTCTATTATACATTCAGCTTATCACCAAGTGTGCAGTCTAAGTATATGTTTCCAACCCTTCCTACACAATAGTATACTTTACATTCACTATTATCAGTCACTTAAAATTATAGCTAAAATTCACAAAACTTAGATAAATTTCCATTGAAAACACAGTTCAAAGTGTTGATTAATTGAACTTTTACTGACCTTTTGGTACATCATAGGAGAAATATACGATTGCACCTGGAACAAAACCAGCAGAATAAAAATCCTGGGACATGTCTTTTATCTGCTTCTTGGGAGGAGTAGTATCTGGCAAAATGGTGCACCGATGCTTTTAATTTTCAATGTATCAGCATTTAAACAGGATATACAAGTCATCAGATTAAGACACTTGATTTTACCCAACTAACAGATACAAAGAATTGATTTCCATCTTTTCCTAAACAATTTCGATGTTCCAAATGCAGCATTATTAATGAATACATGAGTCAAATTACTCCCTTAGCATTCAAGTTAGTATGGAATTTGGGGAAAAAATGTGAACACCGAAAGGCAAACAAAGCTAAGAGCATATTCAAGTTAGTATGGAAACCAATTTACTCCAATTTTTAATGCTGCATAACAAAAAATTAATTAATAATAATTAAAAAAATTACCTTCAACTGCGGCGAAGAGGTGGACGGCGGTCGGGGGAGCAGCGGACGGCGGTGCGGCAGTGCAGCGGACGGCTGGGAGGCTGGCAGCGCGTCTGTGTGTGGCGGAGCGGCAAGCGATGGCTTGGGCAGCGGTGTCCGCCGGACGGAAACCGTCCGTTTCCGCCACCCTCACCATCGTCATCATCTACATCCTCTAACAAGGCTGGCGGTGTCCCTATGAAATCCGAAGCACCAGTGCATTTAAATCTGAATATGTTTACATTGTTCCTCTAATACATACCTTGCGGCGACTAGAGACCGGCGGCGAGCAGCGACCGCAGCGAAGAACAGCGAGGGGCAGAGGCGGCGACGACTATGCGAGGAGGCGTCTGTGCGAACGTCGCGGAGGGGAAGACGATGGAGGGCAGCAGAAGCTTTCTTGTTGGCGACGGCTGGAGGGGAAAGGTGACGGACCACCGACGAACGGAGAAGAGAAGACGATGGAGAGCAGCTGCTGCTATAGAGAATGTACGCAGAGGCTGCCGATGGGCTGGGTTGGTTTTATTCGAAAAACCCTAACAATCTGAGCGTCCAATGTTGTTATAATTTTGGACGCCAATTCTTTCTTTAGAAGGACACACGCGTCCAAAGTCTTGAACTTTGGACGCTGATTGTCCTTAATTTAAAATAAAAATAAAAAAGTAATTAAATAGCGTCATTTTAATTACAAAAATGCCGCCGTCCCGATTTTAGGCGTCCAAAGTTTAAACTTTGGACGCGAATTATTCAATTTTATTGATATTTTTTGTACTAGTGCTTTGTGTTGTGGTTAACCTTTGCGGTTTGGGATGTGTTCCCGGTGTTATCCTTGAGAGTGATGAGTCTTGTGTGTCTATTGATCTTGGCTTTTAACTTATATACTTATGTATTCCATTTCGAAAATGGTTTTATATCTTATATCTACCTATATATGATACTTAACGGTATTGGTGGGTTACCAGCATTATCGCTGACAGGGCGTCGTCCCATGTTTATCTTTGTATCTTTCAGGTGGTGTTTAGACGAGCGCGATGTCTAGAGTCTGGTAGCTTAGCACCTTTATCCTTGTTGTTTTTTTTTTTTTTTTGTGGTTTGTGCGCCCATATAGTTAGACTGATGTTTTGGGATAGTGTATACACTGCAGATTGTTCGCCTTAGCGTTTACCGGGTTTTGGTAGATGTGGCATAACACCTCGTTTGATTTCTTTTATCCAGTTTCTGTTTTATCTTCCGCTGTGCTAGTTTTGTTGTTTAATCTGCATGTGTTAGGGCTTTATTTGGGCCTTGTTTGGGGGGTGTTACACAACTGGTCCGAAGAGATCCATGTGTAAAAGACTTAAGGAATGAGAGTTTGCATCCACATCCTTGGTTTTGAAAGATGACTTGATTTGTTTTCCCTTTTGACATGCCTCACATATTTTGTCCTTTATGAAGGATGCTTCGGGTAGTCCTCTCACTAGATTTTTCTTGGTTAGTTTGTTGATCATTTTCAGATTTAGATGACTCAGTTTGTTGTGTCATTCTTGACTAAGATCTGCATTACTTTTGGCCACAAAACAAATATTAGCATTAGAAGAGTTCCAAGAGATTATGTACATGTTTTTCTTTCGTTGGTCAGTTAACGCGATCTTGCCATCTTTCGTGTTCACTATTTTACATTCGTCCTTGGAGAATTCGATTTTGTAGCCTTTGTCGCAGAATTGACTCGTGCTTAGGAGATTGAACTTTAGTCCTTCAACGTATGATACATTTTGGATAGTTATTCCCTTCTTGATGATATCTCCTTTTCCACGAGTTTTGCCACTATTTTCTCCTCCAAATATGACTTTAGGTCCATCTACTTCCTTGAAATTGCTCAACATTGTTTTGTCACCACTCATATGTCTTGAGCATCCACTATCGACATACCATATGACTTGTTTATCATGCAACAAAGATTATATATTTTTAGGTACCCCTTGAGCTTCGGGTCCTTGAGGGTTAGATGTCAACTTAGGAATCCACATGAACCTAGAGTTTCCGCGACTCATCCTTGGTCCTTTATATCTATTAGATGTGTGGTAATCATAATGGATTTTGGCAAAGGTTCTAGCATTATATCTCTCGTGAAAGTATTCTTGAGGAGGATTTTTATAATGCTTGGAATAATTAGTTTGTTTACGCAAATGAACTTTCTCAAATTCGGCTCTAGATAGAGGTTCTGGGTAATCAACCCAATCTTCCTCTGATGGCCCAGTCCATCCATTGCCATAACCAGATCTTTTGAAAGATCTTTCATTTTGTCTGATTCGTCCATTTTTCGGGATTCCTTGGACAGGATTCTTTCGTGTTGGTTTCGGACGATAATGCCTCTGGTTAACATTCGCCCTTTTCCCGGATTGAATATTCCTGTAAGGCTGACCTCTCTTATGGTTTAGATCTCGTCTATTGCCATTTGGTCCATTCCTTTTGACATATTTTTGCCTAGGATTGCCTTTAAAGGATCTTTCATTTCCAGGTTTCACAATTCGTTGTACAGCCTTTCCTTTCGGTTGGCTTGTTGATTGTGGTATGACAACACTGTTAACTTTCGTCATAGGCTCAGACACCTGGGTAGGGCCTTGAACAAATGCTGATTGAAAACTCTCGTGAGAGTAAGCATTGGTGGATTTGTTCAAGCCGATTTGTGAAGAGGAGCTGGGGTCAAAACCAATACCCATTCTTTCCCCGGGCAGTCTAGATTCGTTCACCATTCGGTCCATTAAGTTGGACGAATTGTTGAACTTATCTAAGACTTCACGTAATTGTTGCTCCCTCTTTTCTCTTTCTGTACACTGCTCTTTTAGAGCGAGAACATTTTCTTCAAGTTGCCTCTTAGCAATGGCTAGCTTTATATTCTCAATTCGAACTTGCCTTAGCGCATTGTAGCTAATCATAAGCCGAGAGTTCTCCTCCTTTAACTTAGAGTATGTGTTTTTAATTATCTTGAACTCCCTCATCATTTCGGTAACTAATTCATTGGAAGTTTGACTCCTTATAGAGCTAGACTCAGCTGAATAATAGGAGGAAGATTGAGAGTCTACCTCATCATCATCGGCCATAAGGCATAGTTCTTCTGATTCTTGGCTGAACAGGCATAGCAGTCCTTTTTCCTCTTCATTACTTTCGTCATCCGAACTTGAGCTCGAGGAACTGCTTTCGGCCTCAACAGTGTCAGGAGTTTCGTTCACTACCATAGCCTTTCTCCTTCTTTCGTTTCTGGAGCTTGATGACTCTCGTTTGTCATTTCTTTTGTAACTGTCTCCGGCTTCTTTGGATGAGCTTTTGGTAGCGTTGCTGTCTTGATGTTTACTCACAATTGGGTGAGGACAGTTTGCCTTGAAATGTCCTGGTTTTCGACAGTTGTAGCACAGCAATTGCGAGTCTGAAGTTTCTGGCTTTGAGGTTTGAGGCGAACTTTCGTGTTGCCTTCGGTGGGCCGAACGGTGGGAGTCTTGGAAGTTATTCTTTCTCATAAACCTTTTCATTTTCCTAACAAACAAGGCATATTGTTCATCAAATAAAAATTCACAAGAATTAGATTTTGACCTGTCAGAAGTTGATGCTTGCTTGTTGGCCACGAGAGCTACATTTCTCGTTTCAGATTCTTCTGCATCCTTCGGTTCATGTTCAAACTCGTAAGCCTTGAGGTCATTGAAGATTTTGGCTGTGCTTGTAGTCTTCATGTCTCGGTTGTCTCTCATTGCGATGACTTTCATTTCCCAAGACTTCGGCAGACCACGAAGTATCTTCAGATTCTTTTCCTTCTCTGTCAGTTCCTTCCCGAGATCTGTCAAATCGCCCATAAGTCTGGTGAACCTCAGTTCCATGTCCATGACAGTCTCATTTGGCAGCATCTTGAAGTCTTCAAACTTCTTCATAGCCACTGTCAGCTTGTTGTCCTTCTCCTGTTCATCACCTTCACCCAGGTTCATTAGAACATTCCATATTTCCATGGCATTTTCGCATTTTCGAACTCTGGGGAACAAGGAATCATCAAGAGAGTTGTAGAGAATGTTTCGTGCTACGTTGTCCAAGTTCGCCCTTGTTCTTTCTTCTGTGGTGAGTTATGTCTTTGGTTTAGGTATCATCTGCTCTGCGCTGGCTCCTTGAGCTGCAGCTTGTGTGTTCACCATCATGACTGTGATCGGCCCAGTGGTTATTACATCCCACATTTCGTCATGTATTGAGCAAAGAAGGGACTGCATTCTAACCTTCCAGCCATCGAATTTAGATAGGCTAAAAGCAAGCTGCTTAGAGCGGTTAGCATGATCCTTTTCCATTTTTGCAAGAAAAATGTGTGCAAAGCAGAAAATATGCTAATTTTCAGGGATTTTTTATAAGGGATCTACCAGGCGGTAAATGCAAAGCCTTTACCGATCAAGGTATTTGCTCTTATACCACTTGTTGGTCCCGGTAGCGTTATAACGAGAGTCTAGAGGGGGGGTGAATAGACTCCTTTCGGATTTTGCTAAATAACAACCTTTCGGAGTTATAGCGCAGCGGAAATGTTAAATTCGTTTTAATTACTTTGCACGGTTTGTCGTTATTAAGGAAACTTTCGGTTTGGGCGCGAAAGATGATATGATGCAGAAAGTAGATAGCAAAAGTAAAGAGACAAGGAGACGAGAGTTTTTATAGTTGTTCGGCCAACTTTGCATACTCCACTCTTCTTCCACAACTTATGGAAGGTTTGCACTATCACTCGTTAGTACAAATACACGAAAGCTTCCTTGATCACTAAGTCGGACAGCTTCCGTAGGTTTTTCAACTCCACGAGTTTACTCCGCCTCTATCAACGTCTTCTTCAGAGTTAAGGTTGGTAGAAAATGATTGCTGATTTCTCCAACGTGGTGAAGTCTTGACTGATGAGAGATAGTTGCTTCGAACACGTTACAAGACTTCTTCAAGGTTTAAGATTAGGATCAATGAACTTCTTCAAGTATCTTCACATCTTAACACTGGTTCGCAAAAGCTTGATGAGGACTGAGAATGTTTAAGAGTTTTTGCTTGAAAGTTAGATCGAGAGAAAAGAACCAGCACCTTCTTAGTTGATGAAGGTGGGTTTTTATAGGTGAGGAAAATTTCATCCGTTGGAGGGAGATGAATTTTCAAACCTATTATCCAGTGGGTAAGGATCGGGGAGCTTGCCGCATTAAATGCTCCATTAATGAGGTTTGTACCTTGTAGCCGTTGATGGCATGGATAGCTTTAGGGTTTTGTCTTTTAGCTTCAGGGGGTAGTACAGCTTCATTTAATGTTCCTTGGTAAGCGTGTCCCACATGTTGAGGTCCTTTTGTTCCTAGGATGTTGTCAAGTCAGACAGTGGAAACATTCTTCTTGCTATTGAAGAGGAAGAATGTCTTGAAGAATTATCATAAATAAGACTGCCTTTTCGAGGTAGATGACAACTCATGGTAATCTTTCGTTGTAGATGCTTCATGCTTCGTGTCTTCTTTCGTCTTGATAACCCTAACATCTAAGCATAACTCGTCTTCGTGTGTTTGACTAGCTTAACACGAATTACATGTGAGTTATGGCAACTCTCGTCTAGGACGAAAGCGGCGATTAAAAATAACAAAGGTTAGGGGTCTACATTCTAGGTTACATTGGTATCATCAAAATCCTAATACAAGTGTTCCTAACAGGTGACATAATGTTTGAAAACCTTTCTTTTCTAAAATGGGGTTCACAATATCATTTATGTTTTTCAAAGAGGCTATGTAAGTAAATATAACTATATGTATATAGATTTTAAAAGAGTTTTGAGGCATGAATATAGGCCTTTCAAAAATAGATTCTTAGTTTCAAGTATATAAAACGTAGGTTTGGGTATAGATGATAGAGGAGCAATAACTCAAACATATGCTTCCATGAAATCATACTATCTCACAGTCTAATACAATTTAAGTAATATATAGATGGTGTACTTAGGCAAATCTTTCATTATTTTATGATACAACACCAAAATTATCACATACTTAGTATTCATAATGAATATATCCCAAAGTCACACTTAGTAGAATCATAGTTCATGCTTGGGTTAAAAATAGATTTTCATTCATGTAACACTTAGGCAATTTCACATAATCGTCATCAAAATCCCAAGCCTCACGAGTCACACGGGCCCACGTGTCCCGAACCGGAGTGGAACCACATTAACAGAGCCAACAAGTAAGGATGGCAATGTGCCGCCTCCCCGTCGGGGATCCCCGCCCCCGTAGGGGATGGGGACGGGGACGGGGACGGGGAAAAATTTTGGGGATCGAGGACGGGGACGGGGAATTTTTGAAATTTCCCGGAGGGGATACCCCGTCCCGTCCCCGAATAATAATTATAATTAAAATAAATAAATAAATAAGTTTTATATATATATATATATATATATATATATATATATATATATATATATATATATATATATATATATATATATATATATATATATTAATCTTTAAAAATTAATACTTTAAGTTTTTAGTTTCTAAAATTAAAAATTACACTAATTTAAGATTTTTGATTAAAAGTTGATCGGGGATGGGAATCCCCGTCCCCGCCAAATTCCGCGCGGAGACGGAGATAGGGACTATTTTCAATTCCCCATCGGACATGGGGATGGGGACATGGACGGGGATGGGGTCGGGGTTTCGGGGACGAGGACGGGGAGTATAGTCCTTGTCCCTACCCCGCCCCATTGCCATCCCTACCAACAAGGGCCCTGTACAATGTCCCGTAGCCTCACAGGACTGTGCGACAGGACGGGGCAGTCCTGTCACCCGGTCTTGTGATGATACGACATGGAGTGGCAAGACTCAAGGAGTTCGCCACTCCTGCCACTCCTTCTCACAAGACTAGCCAACAGGACCGACTAGTCCTGCGACGCGGTCCGACCATTCACACCGACGGACGAGGCAGAGCCGTCCCTCGATAATCCACACAGATACGCCATGAATGCCACAAAATCACATAGCTTCACATCATCAATATACATCATTTTAAGCATCAAGTAATATACATTTCATCATTTTAAATACCCAATACACACACACACACACACACACACACACACACACACACACACACACACACACAAACATCTATTTCACATAACTTAGAGCAAAAATAGTAGATTTAGGCATCCATGGGTTATACCTCAAAGCATAGCCTCAACAAGCAAGAATTTCTCCTCTATAACCTCAAGCTTGGTCTCCTTCTTCACCATCTAAGACTCCAAGACCCCACAAACAACAATACATATATAAACATATGCATGGCTCTAGGATATGGGAAGAAGAAGAAAAGATAGGAAGACTCTTACTACAAATGTTGAGTTTCCTAGTTTTGCTTCTAGACTTTGGCGATGGAAATGAAGGGAGAGAAGTGGGGGAAGACAAATGGAATGATGTGGCTTTTATAAACTCTAAACCCTAGGTCAACAAGAGAGAGACTTGGTTGATTGGGGCTCCAAAGAAATAAATAAATATCCAAGTACCTTGTGTGGGTTTGGGATGAAATATTTGGGTTGATTGGGTCAAATTCAGATAGAAATCTATATATATATATATATATATATATATATATATATATATATATATATATAAGTAAAATCCTCCTATTTCATTTCCCGCCCAAACTTTTGTAGTCAAATTAATTAAATATATAAAATATTTTATTGGTCAAATACTTAATAAAGCTTACTTGGTAAGAAAATTAAAAATGGAAATTTAGTAATATCAATATTATGAATTAATTAGGAATAAGATTAATTAGGAATATTAATATAATGAATTGATTAGGAATATCAATATAATGAATTGATTAGGGCAATATCTTAAATAAATAAATACACTTTCTTTTTGAAATTTTTACAAATTTATAATTCTCATATTTTTCACCTATAAATACAATGAGTTGATGACTACAAAAATTATAAGTCTTCATTTTATATTGCATCCCTTTTTTCCCACTAGGTCTTCAGCCTTGATCATTCAGTTCAGTCGCGTTTCGAAATTAACGGTAGGTTTAACATCCAAGTAGTTTGATTGGATTAGATACAATATGTTTTTCATGGTTGTGTTGTCCAAATTTAATACTTTTTTCAGCAAAAAGTATTCATATCATATGCCTAGATTATGATTTATTCTGAATATTTCTACGGTTACTCCAAGTCCGATCCATTTCATATATTGATTTTTTGCTTCTATTGAAGTTTCATTATTATTTATGAAAGGCAACCTCATGTGAATCTCGCTTTGAGTGGTGCCTACTCCTGCCCGTTTAAAGGGATGCTGAGTGCTGACTCCTCTAATCTCTCTCTTCATTTTTTTGCTATACTGTCATTAGTCAAGAATTTAAAGTGCCACACAATAAAATGTGTGACTCATGGATGATTGGAGAATGGGAAGTGGTTAAGTGTTTCTATTGTAATATACACGACAAGATATAGCAGTAATCGCCTTTAATACATCAATTGACAATTATAATATTATTCTTAGTTCTTTGCGTTGATTATTGAAGTAATCGGACTTCTAAAGTTCTGATTTGTTAAGTTGTTTTATTCTCATGGTGCCGGTTTTGACAGTTATGAAGTCCATGCTCAATTCCTCATTGTATAGGTCAAAAGTGTATTTATTTTTTGGCGTAATTATGGGATCGCCATAATTACTCCATAGTAATAATAATAATAATAATAATAATAATAATAATAATAATAATAATAATAATAATAATAATAATAATAATAATAATAATTGGTAATATTATTGTTCAAATATAATATTAAAAATAAAACTAATTTTAATTGGTAATCTATATTCTATATTAATCTATATTTATATTCTATATTAATTATTAAACACAAATCCTCCTTTACAAGTTCTCGCCTAAACAATTAATAATAATATAAAAAAATAAAAAAAAAATGGAAGGAAGCCGTACGCTCAAACAATTAATAATAATATTGGGAAGAAAATTATTAATAATATGGAAATATGAAAATTAATGGAAGGAAATATTAGCCATTTGAATGTTTTCTACACTCTGAAAAATGAAAAAAAATCAATAAGCAATATAAGGAAAATAATCATTAAGATATTTTACTATTAATCTTTCACGAAAGATTTTGCGTAAAAAATAGAATAGAATTGGTTATTAATAATTTAACCTTATTTTACTATTAATCTTTAAGAAAAATTCTGTGTAAAAAAATGTAATAGAATCGGTTATTAATAATTTAGCTTTATTTTACTATATTAATTTTTAAGAAAAATTCTGTGTAAAAAATGTAATAGAATTGGTTATTAATAATTTAGCTTTATTTTACTATTAATCTTTAAGGAAGATTTTGTTAAAAAATAAATTAGAATTAATTATTAATAATTTAAATTAAAATTAAAGTACATATATTTTCCTATTCGTAATACAATTTTACTTATTATTTTACAAAATCGTCAAATAATAATTGGTAATATTATTGTTCAATTATAATAAAAATTTTAATTTTAATTGGTAATCTATATTCTATATTAATTAATAAAAATAATAACCTACTTTACAAGTTCCCGCCTAAACAATTAATAATAATATGAAAAAATAGAAATGAATGGAAGGAAGTCGTACGCCAAAACAATATAGAATAATATTGGGAAGGAAATTAATAATATTATGGAAAAATTGAAATGAATGGAAGGAAATGTTAGCCATGGGAATTTTTTCTACACTCTGAAAAATGGAAAAGAATCAATAAGCGGTATAAGAAAAAGAATCATTAAGATATTTACTATTAATCTTTTAGGAAAGATTTTGCATAAAAATATAGTAGATTTGGTTATTAATAATTTAGCCTTATTTTACTATTAATCTTGAAGAAAAATTCTGCGTAAAAAAATGTAATAAAATCTGTTATTAATAAGTTAGCTTTATTTTACTATTAATCTTTAAGGAAGATTTTGCTTAAAAAATGAAATAGAATCAATCTATTTATATCTATATCTATATCTATATATAATTAAAAACAAAATCATCCTAATTCATTTTCCCGCCCAAACTTTTGTAGTAAAGCTTATTTGGTAAGTAAATCTCAAATGAAAATTAAATAAAATTTATTAATTCGTAAATAATAATAATAATCCAAACAAAACTATATACAAATTAAAATTAAAATTAAAAAAAATAAGAAGAAGACAAAAGTGGCTCCCCTTTGTAAATGATGTGGGATCATTTTGATCCCACATTGAAAATGTTTGGAAAGAGGAGCTCTTGAGCTCCTCTATATAAAAGGATCATTGCTCCTCTTACAAATATATAATTGCTTGCCTATCAATGTGGGCATTTTTAGTACTATTGACCCGACAAATATGTGTGCCACCGTGTCCACCTTGCAAAGAAGACACAGTTCAAAAATTGTTCATAATTATGAATATATAGTTCTATAATTATAAACATAATGTTGTGAACATAATTATAAACATATAGTTATGTAATTATGAATATAGAGATTCAATAAGTGTAAATATGAAATTCAAAAATTATGAATATATATCCAAACAAAACGATATACAAACATTTATTACAATAATAATAATAATAATAATAATAATAATAATAATAATAATAATAATAATAATAATAATAATAATAATAATAATAATAATAATAATAATCATCATCATCATCATCATCATCATCATTCAAACAAAACGATATACAAAATAAAATTAAAATTAAAACAAAAAAATAAGAAGAAGACAAAAAGGAGCCACGGGCTCCCCTTTGTAAATGATGTTGGATCATTTTGATCCCACATTGAAAATGTTTGGAAAAGGAGATCTTGAGCTCCTATATATAAAAGGAGCAATGCTCCTCTTACAAATATAATTGTTTGTCCATCAATGTGGACAAGTATTGAGATGTCCAAAGGCAAATATTTTATTTTTTGAGTACTATTGACACGCCAAATTATGTTGTGGAATCGTCTCCACCTACCTAGCAAGGTAGACACGGTTTTAAAATTGCTCATAATTATGAATATATAGTTCTAAAATTATGAACATAGTGTTGTGAACATAATTATGAATATATAGTTATGTAATTATGAATATAGAGATTCAATAATTCTGAATATGAAGTTTAAAAATTATGAATATATAACTTTATAATTATGAACTTATAGTTTAGTAATTATGAACATAAAGTTTTGTAGTTGTGAATATAGAGTTCAATAATTATGAATATGAAGTTCAAAGATTATGAATATTTAGCTTTATAATTATGAACATATAGTTCAGTAATTATGAACATAGAACTGTGTCCACATTGCAAAGTGGACACAGTTCCACAGCATAACTATTCGATTCACCGTGTTACATGTAGTATCTGTTCATATAAACTTTCTCAATCTATTGAAGTTCAACGTTTCAAAAGGCGCTTATTTAAGAAACCTTATTTTAGTAGCTTCTTATTTTAGTTTTTTTTTTTTAATAAATTTATTAGGGGGTTTGGCGAAGATTAACTCAAAATGTATATGTGTTGTTTTAGTTTTTAGCAGTTTGGAGCAAATTGCTAAGTTATTAAATAATATTTTTGATGTTTTGATTAAATATAAAATGTTGTTAAACAGGTGAATTTTTTAAAATTTTGGAAAATTCTCCAAATAATAATAATAATAATAATAATAATAATAATAATAATAATAATAATAATAATAATAATAATAATAATAATAATAATAATAATAATCCAAACAAAACTATATAAAAAATAAAAAAATAAATAAAAAATAAAAAATAAAAAAAAAAGAGGAGCCACAGACTTCTTTTGTAAATGATGTTGGATCATTTTGATCACACATTGAAAATGTTTGAAAAGAGAGAGCTCATCTATATAAGAGGAACAAAACTCCTCTTACAAACATAATTACTTGCACATCAATGTGGGCAAGTATTGAGAAGTCAAAAGGTTCTTATTTAATAAGCTTCAACGTTGTCTTCTTATTTTAGTTTTTATTAATTTATTAATTTATTATTTATTTATTATTAGTGGGGGTTTGGAAAGATTAACCTAAAATGTATGTGTTGTTTTAGTTTTTAGCAGTTTGGAGCAAATTGCTAAGTTATTAAATAATATTTTTAGTTTTTTTGATTAAATATAAAATATTAAACAGACGAATTTCTTAAAATTTTGGTGAATTTGCCAAATAATCAAATTACAACAACAACAACAATAACAACAACAACAACAACAACAACAACAACAACAATAATAATAATAATAATAATAATAATAATAATAATAATAATAATAATAATAATCCAAACAAAACTATATACAAAATAAAATTAAAATTAACAAAAAAAAAAAAAAGAATAAAACAAATGGGAGTCACAGGCTCCCTTTGTAAATGATGTGGGTTCATTTTCATCTCAAATTGAAAATGTTTGAAAAGATGAGCTCTTGAGCTCCTCTATATAAGAAGTACAAACATAATTGTTTGCCCATCGATGAGGCAAGTATTGAGAAGTCAAAATGTTCTTATTTAAGAAACCTTAGCTTTGTGTTCTTATTTTAGTTTTATTTATTTATTATTATTATTTATTAGTGGGGGTTAGGAAAGATTAACCCAAAATGTATGTGTTGTTTTAGTTTTTAGCAGTTTTGAGCAAATTACTTAGTTATTAAATAATATTTTTGGTGTTTTGATTAAAGATAAATTGTTAAAATAGCGAATTTGTCAATAATCAAATAATAATAATAATAATAATAATAATAATAATAATAATAATAATAATAATAATAATAATAATAATAATAATAATAATCCAAACAAAACGATATATAAAATAAATTTAAAATTTAAAAAAAAAATAATAAGAAGAAGACAAAAGGGAGTCACGGGCTCCCTTTGTAAATGATGTGGATCATTTTGATCTCACATTGAAAATGTTTGGAAAGAGGAGCAATGTTCCTCTTACAAACATAATTGCTTGCCCATCAATATAGGAGAGTAACTTGGAGGGTGTGGTTGAGTGTAAGGAACTCATCCATCGTTAACCAAAGGTCAAGGGCTCATCCTTGGATTTGGGAATGGAGCAGCCTTAAATCTCTAAGCTAGATGTCCCACCCAAAAGAGGTGCTTCCAATTTAGCGAAGGGATTAGTCACCGTGTCCGACGGTGGAAACCCTGGTTTTACCAAAAAAAAAAAAAAATCAATGTGGGCAAATATTGAGAAGTCCAAAGTATCTTCTTCTAATCATTGCATTTTAATTAAAAATGGAATGGAAATTAAAAATTGGAGAAAAATATTCCAGTAATAATATTCTACATTATCAATAGTAAATGCATATTTTAAACAATAGTAAAGGTAAATTAAAAATGGAACGGAAATATTTCAATAATAATATCTACATCATCAATTAAAAATGGAACGAAAGTTAGGTAAAAATATCATTACATTTGATATTCTAATTGACTAATTGACTGAAAATAAAAATAAAAAGAATAATTGGCTGAAATGAATATGATATTACGAATTGACTGAAAAGATAAAAGGATAACTAATTGAGCGATATTCTACCATTATATATTTTCACCAAAGTAACCCGTCCTGATGGAGAAGATGTTAGCTCTAAACGAAGATGAATAAGATTGTGTTGTCACTACCAATGTCGTCTACAAAGAGGTTTCAATAATGTGTAAATATAATTGGTGATATTAATTTTTTTTTTAAATGAAAAAATTGCTATATATCTAGACAAAAAGATATATCTTCCATACAAATGAATAAGGATATCAATTCATTTCTATAACTGAGTTGTTAGAGAACGAGCACATTTGCCTAATGTATGAAAATACTAAACAATAATAAATAACATCTTCAAAATTATAGGACCGCATGCGTACATCTAGACATTAGCTATTAATTTGAGCAATTATTTACACAAATTCAAGCAATGATAATATCAAAATATATAAACGATTCAAATTATATCTTTAGCTGCACTATATAATATTTAATGTTCTAATTTAAATAATTATATATATCGATTTATATTTTTTTAATATATTACAACAAATCCATTCCGTGCATCGCACGGGTGCAAATACTAGTATGATGTAAAATTTCATAAATAAGTTGGGTTCATTTTGAAGTCAAATTTGAGTTAAAAACTAGTTTATGAATTTCTCAAGTTCCTCTCAGATAGACTTTTGGTCAAGATTTTAGAAAATAAATATATCCCTTAAATAAGGCTTTTAAAACCATAAATAATTATATAATATTTCATGTTGAACCATTTGAAATAAGGAGTTTATAATATTTTATTCACACACCATTTAAAAAATTATCGTAGGAGTAAAATTATATAAATAATTTTATTTTGAAATTGGATAAAATAGGAGTTTTGAAAGAAAATATTTTGGGTTGTCACAATAGTCTCCTTCATAAAGTTAAACTTGATAATCTTGTATGTGAGAAGCTTGCCCACAAGAGCAAAACAAAAATCTCCTTCATCTTCAAGACTGATCTCCTCATCAAAGAACAAGTCAGAATCGTGGATGGATAAAGTAGCCCATGCCTGTTCAAGGTCTTGGAGTAAGGGCGGTTGTTATGGTAAAGTGTGATCGGGGGGATATGGGAGGTTGTTGAGGTGAAATATTTGGTGAACTAGGGGGAGGAGCATGGGGATTTTGTGCTTCCTGCACTTGGAAATCTATTATGGCCCGTTTGGTTCACGGAAAAGGTCGGGAATGGCATAGCATTCCAGTAATATCCATATTCCTTTGTTTGGTAACCGCTTCTATTACCGGGAATAATATTCCCGATAATACCCCATTCCCCCAAATAAGGTGATAGCTATTACTAGGGCTCCCCTGGTATTAGGCTATTACTGAGTTCTCAAGAATAGCCTAAAATTTCTACTTCCTATTTTACCCCCGTCACCACCACCAGCACCACCACCCCCACCGCCACCAGCACCCCACCAACACCACCAGCACCGCCGCAGCCACCACCACCGTCGCCACCACCGCTACCAGCATTGCCGCCGCCACCAGCACCACCACCCCACCAACACCACCACCGGCACCGCCACCACCGCCACTACCACCGCCGCCGCCGCCACCACCGCTGCCACCGCCACTATCACCGCCACCAGCACCACCACCCCACCAATACCACCAGCATCGCCACCACCGTCGCTACCATCACCACCGCCGCCACCACTGCTGCCACCGCCACCAGCCCCACCAACACCAGCACCAGCACCGCCACCACCCACCGCTACCACCACCGCCGCCGCCGCCACCGCCACCAGCATCGGCACCACTGCCGCTACCACCGCTGCCGCCGCCGTCGCTGCCGCCACTACCACCACCAGCAACATCGCCACCATCGACACCACCACATATTTTTATAAGGGTATTTATGACTTTTAAAACATATTTCATTTCTATTCCTTAAACCAACCAAACACGGTAATATAATTCCTAAAGTCTATTCCTTCCGTGAACCAAACAATAGAATATAGTTCCTAATCTATTCCTTGCATATTCCATTCCTTATGGACTAGCATTCCTATTACCTCAAAATTCATTCCGTGAACCAAACGTGCTGTTAGAGAAACACACACGAAGGGAGAAGAAAAGCAAGGAAGAAGAAGACTTGTTATGAGAACAAGGCGGAAAGAAAACTAGCCAAAATAGCTAGAGAGAGTTCCTATTTGAATGTAAATAAATAAATAAATAAATATATTTATTTATTTATTTGTTTAATTAATTAATTAATTAATTAATTAATTAACCCTATATATATAATAAAGTCATATGGTCTTGTGAAAATTAAATGGTGAAATCAACATTTAATTTTCACAAGAGCATAATAATATTGTTATTGTGAAAATTAAGTGGTAATAATATTGTTAATTATAATAACAATTACAATAATAATAATAATAATAATAATAATAATAATAATTACAATAATAATAATGATAATAATTTTCACTGACAGTTTCTAATATATATATATATATATATATATATATATATATATATATATATATATATTTATTTATTTATTTATTTATTTATTTATTTATTATATTTATTTATATTTCAATTTCTACTGACAAATTATTGTGTGAACGATGGTCCACATAATTGTATGGATTATGAATATCAAATACATTTTTAATATATTAAAAATACATTATTTTTATATTGAAAGTACCTTACATACATATATAATGTACCCTTAGTATATTTAAAATATACTTTTTATTGCATGCAACCCCAAAGTTCATAAGTTTGAAATTAATATATGACATAGCTAGGCAGCCTAATATTTAA
Source organism: Ipomoea nil (assembly GCF_001879475.1). Classification (NCBI taxonomy): domain Eukaryota; kingdom Viridiplantae; phylum Streptophyta; class Magnoliopsida; order Solanales; family Convolvulaceae; genus Ipomoea; species Ipomoea nil. Next base: position 5,572,760 of record NW_017616704.1, on the reverse strand, counting down.
GATTGTTGATGTGCATATTGAGGCATACGAAGACAAAGATGCATTATTCGTGGGTTCATCAGATACTATCCAACAACACTCTCCAACTTAATTGACTTGAAGTAGGCTTAGTAACAGTAAGATTATATTCTTGAATTATTAGTTATCATCTTTTATTGATTACACATTTAATTTGATAGTATTTGGAAGAAAAAATCAATGTTCGAACTAAGATTGTGATTTTGGTCTTTAAAAGTCAATTGTATGTTGCTACATCTAGAGTTAGAAATCTCAAAGGTCTAAAAATTTTGATCCGTGGTGACTCTAAAATTGTAATTCAATTACTATTGTAGTTTACTAAGTTCTTAAAAATTTGTAATATTAAATATTATGTACTAAATTTTTAATATAGTTTAAGATTTGTAGTAATCACCCACCTTAAATATTATTTTAATTGTAAATATATTTATGTTCAAAATTTTATCATAGGAATTCACACATAATAATTATTAAATAACAAAAATTTTATATATGAATAAACCTCGTATAAGGTATATTTTTATAACATATTTTTCGTGCATCGCACGGGACAAATACTAGTTATTATAATATAAAGCCCATATAGTAGTCCAATAAGAAAGTACTATTCACTACGGCCCAGCCCCTTTTCCATAATTGCGTTTCCCCCCTTCGATTATCCCTCCTTTTTTACAACATTGTTCAAACGCTTCAGCCACTATCTCTCTCTCTCTCTCAGCGCGCCGATCGATCGCTCAGTGGTACTTTCTTTCTATCTACACCATTTCACAAATTCAATATTCTCTCTCATTTCCTTCAACTCCATTTCTGGCTACACTCTTATATACCTATAGATTTCACTACAGTTTCGAAAATTCTCTGCAAAACCCTAGGAATACACTTTACTGTTTAAGCTCAAACTGATATGGAGTGGAACCCTGAAACTGTACAATTCCTCTCCCAATGCTTCCTGAACACACTATCTCCAATGCCCCAACCTCGACGCCAGGCTGAGGCGGGACTCGCTGAGGCCGCTGAGAAGCTCAACTATGGCCTCGTCGTGCTCCGCCTCGTGGCTGAGCCTTCGGTTGATGAGCAGATCCGACAAGCGGCCGCTGTGAACTTTAAGAATCACCTCAAGTTTCGATGGTCGCCGTCTCCTTCTGGACCTAATGCTCCGACCCCGGCTCCAATTGCGGACCCTGAGAAGGAGCAGATCAAAAGTTTGATTGTTTCGTTGATGATTAGTGCATCTCCGAGAATACAGTCTCAGCTCAGTGAAGCTTTGACTGTGATTGGGAAGCACGATTTTCCAAAAGCGTGGCCGACTTTGTTGCCTGAGCTCGTTTTGAGTCTTGACAAGTTGAGTCAGGCCAATGATTATGCATCTGTTAATGGGGTATTAGCTTCTCTGAATTCCTTGTTTAATAAGTTTCAGTATCAGTTTAAGACCAATGAGTTGCTCCTTGATCTTAAGTACTGCCTTGATAATTTTGCAAAGCCATTGTTAGAAGTTTTTAAGCGCACTGCAAATGTGATAGATCAGGCTGTGGCTTCTGGGTCTGCAACTGCAGCGACCCTTAAGCCATACATAGAGTCTCAGAAGTTGTGCTGTAGGGTATTCTATTCTTTGAATTTTCAAGAGTTGCCTGAATTTTTTGAGGACCATATGAATGAATGGATGGTTGAGTTTAAGAAATATCTTACTGTGAAGTATCCTGCTCTTGAGGATAGTAGCAATGATGGGCTTGTAGTTGTTGATGATCTACGATCTGCTGTCTGTGAAAACATTAGCCTTTATATGGAGAAGGAGGAAGAACTGTTTCAAGGGTATTTGAGCGGATTTGTGGAGGCTGTATGGAGTCTTCTTGTAGCTTCATCGGCATCTTCCAGCCGGGAACAGCTGACTGTCACTGCAATCAAGTTCTTGACAATTGTTAGCACTAGTGTTCATCACACATTGTTTGCAAGAGACGACATTCAAGAACAGATTTGTCAAAGTATTGTCATTCCTAATGTAATGCTTAGGGATGAAGATGAGGAGTTGTTTGAAATGAATTATGTTGAGTTCATAAGGAGGGACATGGAAGGAAGTGATCTTGACACTAGGAGGAGGATTGCTTGTGAACTACTTAAGGGAATTGCAACTTATTATAAGGAAAAAGTGACTGAGAAGGTATCCCTTCAGATAAAGAATTGTTTAGCCATGTTTACTCAGAATCCTGCTGCAAATTGGAAATTCAAAGACTGTGCTATCTATTTGGTTGTCTCCCTTGCGATTAAAAAGGCAGGTGGAACTTCAGTGTCAACTGACCTGGTAGATGTGGAGAACTTTTTTGCATCTGTTATTGTTCCAGAGCTCCAAAGTCAGGATGTGAATGCCTTTCCAATATTGAAGGCGGGTGCATTGAAGTTCTTTACTATGTTTAGAAATCAGATATCAAAACCCATTGCATTAGCACTGCTTCCGGATGTTGTTCGTTTCCTTGGTGCAGACTCCAATGTGGTTCATTCTTATGCCGCAAGTTGCATTGAGAAGTTGTTGCTGGTCAAAGATGATGGTGCAAGAGCCAGGTATACAGCATCTGATATCAGTCCATTTTTGCTAGTGTTGATGACCAATCTTTTTAATGCCTTGAAGAAGCCAGAGTCTGAAGAGAATCAATACATAATGAAGTGTATTATGCGAGTGCTTGGTGCTGCAGAAATTTCTCGTGAGGTTGCTTTACCTTCCATAGCTGGTCTCACGCAAGTCCTGAACATAGTCTGTCAGAATCCAAAAAATCCTGTTTTCAACCACTACCTCTTTGAATCAGTGGCTGTTCTTATTAGAAGGGCCTGTGAGAGGGATCTTTCTCTTATATCTGCTTTTGAAGAAAGCTTGTTCCCTAGCCTCCAGATGATCTTGGAGAGAGATGTGAGTGAGTTCTTCCCTTATGCATTTCAACTGCTGGCTCAGCTTGTTGAGTTGAACAGGCCTCCCATTCCACAACACTACATGCAGATATTTGAGATTCTCCTTTTACCTGATTCCTGGAAAAAGTCTGCAAATGTTCCTGCTCTTGTGCGATTGCTCCAGGCATTTCTTCGGAAAGCACCTAATGAGCTTAATCAGCAGGGCAGGTTGTCAAGTGTCCTTGGGATATTTAATACACTGATAATTTCTCCAAGCACTGATGAACAGGGATTCTATGTGCTGAATACGGTCATTGAAAACCTGGGGTTTGATGTTGTCTCACCATACGTAGGCCATATTTGGGCTGCCCTATTTAAACGGCTGCAGGAAAGAAGAACAGTGAAGTTTGTGAAGAATCTTGTGATATTTATGTCTCTTTTCCTGATTAAGCATGGCTGTCAAAATCTTGCAGCTTCAATTGATGCTGTTCAGGCAAATTTATTTCGCACAATTGTGGAACAATTTTGGGTACCTAACCTTAAGTCAATCACTGGGTCAATTGAGCTCAAATTAACTGCAGCTGCTTCAACTAAACTTATCTGTGAATCTCCATCATTATTGGATTCTGGGCTTTGGGGGAAGATGCTGGATAGTATAGTTACTCTTCTCTCTAAGCCTGAGGATGAGAGAGTAGAAGAGGAGCCTGAAGTTCCAGACTTTGGGGAGACAGGATATAGTGCTGCTTTCGTTCATCTATACAATGCTGGGAAGAGAGAAGAGGACCCACTGATTGATATACAGGATCCAAAGCAATTTTTGGTTGCATCATTGGCTAATCTCTCTGCTCGTTCCCCTGGTCAGTACACCCAAGTTATAAGGGAAAATCTTCTCCCAGGAAATCAGGCGGCATTACTTCAGCTTTGCAACTCTTATAATCTGTCAATAGTTTGAGTCTGAAGACATTCCATGGTATGGTTTTCCTTGGAATATAAGTTCTCTGCATAATTACCTTGTTATACTATCCAACTAATGATTCACTTCCTATGCATTAAATGGTGATTAAGATCTGATAACTGTTTGTTTTCTATCATAGTGATTTCTGTTGCTAGATTAAGTTCATGCATTTTCTTTCCTTTTCTTGGTTTGGCCAATGTTATTGTTCAAAATTACCTTCCTGCTAAACAACCTTAAAGAGAAATAAATGACAGTTAAAAATGGTACTTTGTACCAGATTGTTATGCCTATTTAAATTCTCTATCTTGTATAATAGGGCAATGATAATATGTTGACATTTGTGGAAGAAAAATCTAGGTGAACAACAGGAATTAGGAGATTTCCCCCTGCAGCCATGTTTAACTCCATTTTTATATGCATATGGTAGCCAATTTGTAAAATTCTATTACTCATAAATTTACTTATATGGAAGATTAATTTATTGAACATTTCTTATACATTCTTTATTTTACACAATTCTTTTAGACTTCTATTTGACTATTATTTCTATATGTCCTGTATTTTAGTAAGATGGTCATCATACCTGATGCAAATTTCTTCTACTTTTTTTCCATATGGTGCAATTTTTAATTTTTTTTTTTGTAAAGAAATTGGCAACCATTGTTCTCTCTTCTTATGCCTAACTATCCATTGATTCAACTTTCAGGATGCCATTTTTCTTGATTTGCTGTCACGGATTGTGAGGTCTGGTCCTCTTTTTTGATGCATTTGCAGTCAATGGTCACAAAGAATCAACATCGTACTCTTCTAGATTGTCTTGAATGTTCCAGAGTTGGTGTATCAGAATGGTCATAATGTTGTTTTCGACATATTTTCTTGGTGGCAGTATCTTGGCGCCACAATTTTGGGTTGGGAATATGAGTCTGGGGCACATGCTTTTCCGGAGCAAATGGTAACTGCTTCACTGTGGATCATTTGCTTAGAGTTGATCCTTGTTGTATGCCCCCCTCCCTTATTTTTCTTTGTGGTTTAGTCAATGAGAATGGACAAATATTTTTGAGAAATGGATTTGTTGTCATTCCATTCACTTTACATTTGTGTGATGAAAAAATCTACACGATCTTATGCAGAATGTCTACATCAAAAGTTTTAAGTGAGGGAATAAAAGTTAGGAGTAGAGTTAGAGAGTCCAAGTAGCATTTTCCTTTGTGAATCTCTCTGGGCTCTGGGATATCCTACTTCTCATTTTACCCTCTAAAGATAGATGCCTTGTACTAATATTGCTAATGTTAAATTACAGAGGCCAAAATGGTAAAGGCGTACACATTCCCATTTCTAACAAGCTTCTTTCTTTTTTTTTTTTTTTTTTTTTTTTTTTTTTTTTTTTTTTTTTTTTTTAGAAATTAAGTTAATATCATTAATAAAGATCAGAAGACAAGATGTTTACATATGAAGTTTGGAGGGTTAGAAAACCACTCTGAGCAATTAGACATAGAAATGGATGACCTAGTTATAACGTGAGTTGTCCAATTCACGGATTGCTTTGCAAACGATACAAAAATTTGAGAAAATACACTGCAAGTTTTTGATATCCCTGAGAACAAGATGAAAAGATGAATCCCCATCTGGTGCTTTGATGCCTTGAACAACTTGCAGTGAGTCTGTTTTCACTTGCACATTGTCAAAACTATGACCTTTTAACCAACTCAAGACTTCCCGAATAGCAATTGCTTCAGCTTCTCTAGAACCTTTCCAAGGGACCCCTTTCGCGGCAATGAAGCTGCCGGTATCATCTCTTAAGACCCATCCAAAGCCCATAATGGTTTTCGGCTTCGACCAAGTAGTTTGGAACGGTTGAGAGGCTTTTTGTGTACTGCGAGGATCTTCATTTGCATCTCGCCAGTCTTGTAGAAAGCTTTGTGCCTTTCGAACCATGGAAGAGTACGATTGGACAGATTTGTTGTTCCATAGAACTTTATTCCTTTGATTCCATATATCCCAGCAGGTCATAATGAACATACATACCAAGTCATCCATAAGCTGGTTGAGCCAATCACTATATACAACACCTCCATACCCCTATAGTTGGATGTCCTGATCTTGCCAACATGCATTTTCATATGCACAATCTAGTCTAGGAATAGATGTGATAAAATTCAGTTCCATCGGTACAAAAGACACACTGGATGTCGCAGTTAATGCTTTTTACGAAGTCTGTCATTGGTAGGAAGGCAATTTGAACATAACTGCCAGAAATTTTTTTTAACTTTAGGTGGGATCGACAGTTTCCAGAGGGTAGTCCATGCTTGGTTTGTTTCCTCCCCGCTCAATACTCTGTAACAGCTCTTCACGGTGAAACAAAAAATTTACTTCACAACGAAAAAAAAAAAAAAACATAATTTATTAATAATAATAATCAACAGTATCTACTCCCAGCAGTATGAAATACAATGACTCCATTAAAAAAAATTATAGTACTGCGAATGAAGTATCTACAGAGAGATTGATGATCATAATAACAACAAAACTGCAAAGCCTGCTAGAAGCACCAATATCCCCGGCAACAACAACTCGGGTGAGAAGGAGGTGGCTATCTGGATGCTAAAGTTACAGTTTGCCTGAGATATATTCTGGTCAGTCACCATAGCCAGACCTTGAAAGTTGCAGCTGAACTCATCTTGATTCTGCACCTGAAAGTACATATTGAATGCGTATGATGCATTCCCGTTGGCATCCAACCCGTTGCACGAAGACCCGTATCCAAGCGCCGTGCAATCTGAAAACGTGCAGGCGTAGTTAATGTTGTCCGCAAGTTTGCCCAAGTCCTTGGCGTCCGGCCTGAGCATACACCATTTATTTGCGAGGTATTTCACGTCTTGCGCCCCCACGAGAAGTTTGTCTTGTCCTTGCCCCGTAAGGTCCATTGGGAACTTTGGCTGCCCGTCGTACCTGAAGATCCCCCAGTGGCGCTCAAAGTTACCGGGCGCTATACTCTTAATATCCTCGTCAATCAATCCGAACAAGTATACCTCCATGTATCCGGGCCGAAGGGGTGTTCCTTTGTTGGCCGCTAGTCTCGGTAAAAGTCCTTTGTAGAATCTATAGGCCAAGTTCACATTGGCGTTCCTGTCACCTTCCGTTGGCCATCCCACTTCCCCAACCAAAACCGGCATGTCGCCATACCCAGCTGCCTTTAGGGCCGAAACTAAAGTATCATAGTTGGCATCAAACACATTAGTGTATTGGATCCCGTTATCCACTATCGGATTGGCCGCCCCATCGAAGAACGCAAAGTCGACCGGGAAGTGTTCGTTCGCATACAAACTTAAGAAGGGGTATATGTTTACCGTGAAGGGCGCATTGTTCTGGTGCAGGAACTGAACAATCTGGTTCATCTGTTGACCGATATCTTGCCGAAATCTACCAGCAGAGGGTACAGGATTGTCTTCAGGCGAGTTGTACACATCAGCATTTAACGGTACTGTTGCCTTAATGTTGTCCCCGACTCCGGCATCATTTAGAGCATTTTGAATGTTTTGAAGTGCCGGAAAGGTTGTGTTAATGAATGAGTTGTTATAAGACGTGAGGAAAGGCTCATTACCAACTGCAACATACCTGCAAGCAAGATTACAATAGTTTTATATAAAAGATTGAATGCTTAATATTTGAAAAATTGTGCAAACACAACTGCCCCATTACTTCCTTTCAACTTTCAACATTACCATTAAAGATATAACTTTCTAATCAGAACAAAATATTGGTTTCATTGGCCCCACAGATCACATGATACTGACAGAATGGGGCTGTTTTCTAAATTAAAGGCAACACATTAACAGGAAAAAATCAATCTTTTCGTAACTTTATTGTTTGAATACAAGCAAGCACATAAGACAAGAATAAGATTACTTCTTACCTCCCTCAATTGTTAAACTAAAGGCTGCCAATGTACTATTAACAAACGCTCCGCTCCACTAGATAACACCTTTCCTTTACTTTACCAAATGTTAGTGTTTTCAACCTATGTATACTACAGGCTCAAGCGAAACAGATAGTTCTACGAAATTTTTATCATCACATAATGTAATATATCCGAATATGAATAAGTTTTGTATATAATATACACCCACCGATAGTTCAACTTATCATCTAAATGAAAGAGAAGTGATTGGTTTGTGATGTCAAAATAAGACTTAATTGAAGCAATAATGTATATGTCTTAAGTTATATTTCCTAAAAAATTCAGATTAGAGAAACTGAACAATGCACATTGGAATGTGGGGATCCCAAAATTAATTTTCAAACCAATAAACAGCACCCAACCCTCTACTCAGATCCACAAATTATGCATACACATTAAATACTATATTACTGGATTGCATAGCTTTCTTTTTTAATGAAGAAACACCAACCAACCAGGATGGCTTTTTGCAACAAACAAAAACAAAACATAAAAATATATAGATACTCCCATGAACTTTTTCTTTCCTTTTTTTCTTTTTTCAGTAAAGCAAAGTGTTTGTCATAGATATAGATATAATAAAGCCTAATGAATTGAAGCAGACCATGAAGTGAAAGAAACACAACCCTTTAAGTTCATATGGATAACTAGTGCAAGATTCACAAGAAGTTGAATTGAATTCATTCAAACAATCACAGAGAACTCTTAAGCAAGCTTCAATGAGTGGCAATGGCAGTGGGGTGATAAGTCTTTGTTAATTTGAATTATAAAATCCCCAGAACTTGATGTAAAATATATATATATTCCACAGATCAGAGACACTTGAAGCAAGTAAAATACTTGGTAATGACAACTAAATAATTTCAAAAAGGGAAACAAACAAAGTAAAGGGGAAGCATATATACATACTTGATGTTGACACCTCCTTTGAAGTTATAGCGAGTGACATTGCGTTTGACCCAATCCTTAGCTCTGTCATAATCATTCATAGCAAGAAGCTGGTCATTAGGTATGGCCACCATGACTTCAATATCTGTCCCTGCAAGAGCACTCATTGTGGACTGATCCGCATCAAACAGTTTAACCTTCTCAATCCCATTGTCTTTCAGCATCTGCACCACCGTCTTCGCCGGCAGCTTGTGACTCGCCATGGTTCCCCAGTTCACCCCCAACCCCTCAACACCACTACTTAACAAAACCACTAATACACAACAACAAATCCCAATCCTAAACATTATATTATATTTTTCCTAGAAAAGAACGGATCTTGTGTTGATTCAAACTATATACAAGTCTGTCTGGGAATAAAGATCGATCGATCGGATCTTTTCACTGCTATCAAACTGTGAAATTGCCCAGAAGTAGTGATTCTTCGTTCTGGGTTTTACTTTTTACACAAACTAATTTCAGAGCAATGCACCCTTTAATTTGCTGAGAAGACAAGAAAAGGTGATTCTTGAAATGGGGTTTATGCTCAAGGAGAAAAAAAGATAGAACCCCAAATAAAGAGATTACAGTAGTATATATATAGGAGTTGAGTGAAGAAGAAGAAGAACAACAACAAGAATCAGAATCCAGTAATGTGACAGTAAACCCAGAAAGAAAAAGGCAGAGAGATTAAAAAGAGAGTTTTGATGATTAGGAAATGTGAGTGAGAGAGGTGTAGAAAGGTGTGAAACCTCAAGTCCAAAGCCAACTGCCGCAACGTTGTTTGTACAAATGTATATGTAGATGATGTGTAATGTGTTGTACAATACAATCCTAGATTCTTCACGGTTTAAACTCACTAAACGCGGAACGGAGCCGAATATTAACGTGCCAACATATTATTGGATTTTTCTCTTTAAAAATTTTATTCAGGAAAAAAATATATTAATTTGAATTGTAGATTACGCTTATTTTGTCAACCTTCACTTATATTTTTTATTAACATTTCAAAATTATTAGTTGTATATTAACTTTTTTTTATTGATTCGTAACAAACCAGGTATTAATTCACCTCGTGGTTTACACCAAAAATTTATTGTGATTTATTATTAATATAATTAACTTAAAATAATATCAAATAATTAATGATTTATTTGAGAGTTGGGTAAATTGAATCTTTTAGGTAATCTAAATATTTAGGTAATCTTTTTTTTTTGAAAACCAAGACCAACTATATTTCATTAGCCATATCAGGCAAAATAAATGGAGGTGGAACATTCCTCCACGTGGATCGTGACAAACTAGCAATTACATGCTTTGCTAAAGAATGAGCCGCTTGATTCGCGACCCTAGAAATAAAACTAATCTGAGAATCAGGCATAGAAGAAAGTAAACGAAAACATGAAAGCAAACTAAAACCAACATAGGAACGAAATGAGCTACTGCTACATAGACATGAAACAAGAACTGAAGAGTCACTGTAAACTTTAGCCGTCGAATAGCCGTTATCCTTTAGCCATGATAGAGCTTCGCACACCGCCATCGTTTCTGCCATAAGGGGGTTGTAAGGACACACCATCGGGCCATTCACCGCAGCTACAAAAACACCATTCTCCCTCACAATGAAGCCAAAAGCAGCGGCATGTCCAGGACCGTGAAAACCAGCATCCACACAGCATGTAATACCCTGAGCCGAAGGTGTGTGCAATTGCCTTGGTTGCCGCGCTGGACTATTCGCCACACAGTCACTCCACGCAGCCCATCTCGCTGCAAAGACCCGGCACAGCACCTGAGGGGAAGGTAACTTCGCCTCCCACACAGTTGAGTTCCTAGCCATCCACAACTCATGAATGAGACCGCACATCATCCCCTGTGTTTCACGTGAATAACCAGCCGCACCACCCAGCCATAACTCTGCCCAATGCATAAAATCAGAACCATTAATCTGGGGTTTCGGGAGCTGAGAAGCAATCCAAACACGAGAAGCATATTCACAGGTACAGAAAATATGCATAATACTCTCTTCTAACAAACCACAAGCAGGGCAAATATTCAATAAATCCACTCGTCTTTTAATTAAATTATCAAGCGTGGGCAAAATATTAGAAAGAGCTCTCCACATTAAATTTTTCCATTTCGGAGGTATGTTTAGCCTCCAAATTCCGTTCCAAACCGCCGAGCCGTGTACATGGATTTCCCCAAGCCGCTTATAACCCTCCTTTACCGAATAGCAGCCCCGTAAATCTCCTTCCCAGTACCACACATCATCATGCACTAAATTAACAGGCAACTGCACTATCTGAGACGCAACATGCGGATCAAACAATTATTGAACATAAGGAATATTCCATGAGCACAAGTCAACATCAATAAGATCCGAGACCAACATATTGTGAATTATACCCGACTGGCTTGCGGGTACAAGAGTCCCCTGAGTACCTGGCAGCCAAGGATGGGACCAGACCTGCGTGGATCTGCCGTTACCAATACGCCGCTTACACCCCGATTTCACCAGCTCCTGACTAGCCATTATACTCCGCCAGACATAACTTGGATTGCCTCCTATGACAGCATCAAAGAAAGAAGTAGTAGGATAATACCTTGCCTTAAAGACCCGGGCTACAAGAGAGTCTGGACATGTCAGCAACCGCCACCCCTGCTTACCTAGCAATGCCAAGTTAAACTGATGCAAGCGTTTAAACCCCATGCCACCATACTGCTTAGGCTTACACATTCTGTCCCAGGCATACCAGTGGATACCATCCTCCCTGTCATTTCGGCCCCACCAGTATCTGTTCATTAATCTTTCGAGAGAAGAGCATAAAGTTAGAGGTAACAAAAAGATACTCATGGTGTAAGTAGGCATGGCCTGCGCTACACTCTTCAATAAGACCTCCTTACCAGCCCTGGATAACAAACGCTTGTTCCAAGAGCCAAACCTTTGTTTCAACTTTTGCTCTATATATGCAAAAACCACCTTCCTATTTCTTCCAATAACCGAAGGCAGACCCAGATACTTACCAAAATCCTCAGCATGGCTTACTCCCAAAGTCTGAGCAACAAGGTTCCGGACATCTCCGCTAGTGTTACGGCTGAAAGAGACACTTGACTTATTGAAATTAACCGCCTGCCCAGAGTGAGCCTCATAAAAACCAAGACATCTCTTCACCTCCAAGGATTCCTGCAGATTAGCTTTAAAGAACAGGAGGCTATCATCTGCAAAAAACAAGTGTGATATTGGAGGAGCCCCCGGGCCACCCTACAGCCATGAATAAGGCCCTTAGCCTGAGAATCCTGTAACAGCAAAGATAAACCCTCCGCGCATATTATAAAAAGATAAGGAGAAAGGGGGTCACCCTGCCTTAGACCCCTTGTGGGTACTCATCAGTTGGGGAACCATTCACCAGGACTCTATACCGTACTGTCTGGACACATAACATAATCAACTGCACCCACCTCTCATCAAAACCCAACCCGAGTAGCATCTGCCTAACAAAAGGCCACTCCATCCTGTCATACGCCTTAGCCATGTCCAGCTTAAGGGCTGCCCATCCGACCTGTCCCAACTGCTTCCTTCTCAGATAGTGACCAACCTCGGAAGCAATAAGGATATTGTCTGAAATTAGCCTACCCGGGAGAAAGGCACTCTGTGAGTCAGAAATTAAACCCTCCAGAAGCGGCTTCATTCGGTTAGCTAACATCTTGGCCATAATCTTATATAAAACATTACATAACGCAATAGGCCTTAGGTCAGACACTGACTCCGGATTACACTTCTTTGGAATCAATACAATATTGGCATCATTCAAAGCAAGGGGAAAAGAAGCACAAGATAGACAATCAATAACAAAGTCAGTGACATCCTTACCCACAACATTCCAGAAGGATTGGTAGAAACCCGGATTCATTCCATCCGGTCCCGGTGATTTGTCCTTCCCCATAGCAAATAAAGCGGCTCGCACCTCATCCGGCTGAAAAGGTCGTAATAGATCATCATTCTGTTGCGGTGTAACACGGGCATGTAATGTGTCAAGATTAAAAGGCCCCGGACTTCCCCCTGAAGTGAAAACATTCCTGTAATAATCAGCTATCAAAGCACTCAAAGCCTGACCCTCATGCCAGGCACCCCCCTCATCTTTCAGTTTCTCAATACCGTTCTTCCTCCTTCTATCAGCCCCCTGTAGCCAATGCTGCTTAGCCCGTTGTTTCCAGAATGCCTCCTCCTGCGCCAGAACTGACCCCAGAGTGCCATCCAAGAGCCTAAAACGAGCCAAGGAGCCTGAATCAGACTTGCCCCGTAAAGTGCCCATCTCCCTCCTTATCTCCTCAATCCGCTTCCCAAACCTATGGTGACGCTCTCCCCCACATCTCCGCAACCCCCGGCCACATGACTCAAGCCTAGCCTGGAGGCCCATCCCAGCCGAAACAGACCACTCATCCTCCACCACCGCCCTGCAGCCATCATCCAAAAGCCAAGCATTTTCAAATTTAAACCCCCGCGACCGGATAGATGGCGCTACCCCATAAATATCCAAAAAAAGAGCCGAATGATCCGACGAGTCTGTCTGTAAATTAAACACCCTCGCTCGATCAAAGAGCTCATGCCAGTCCGCACATGCACCACCCTATCCAACCTCTCCTCCACCCAATCCACTGTCCCCTTGAAGCGTTCCCAAGTAAATGGGTACCCCACCATAGGTAAAGTCATTAGGCCACAATCATCCAGTGCATCCCCAAACCCCTCCAACAAACCATTAGGATGCGGCAACCTACCCCTCTTCTCAGACTTCATAAGAATGTCATTGAAATCCCCTAAAACCACCCAAGGCAAATCAGGAGCACCTTTGAGTAACCTTAAGAAATCCCATGAAGCTCTCCTTCTATCCCTATTCGGGTAGCCATAAAAACACGTAAGCCTCCAGGGGCGCCCATTCAGCAAAGACACCTCCAAGTCAATATGATTCTGGGAATAGTTCAACAGCCTAGCACAGTTATTTCGACGCCAAAGAAAACAAAGACCACCCTTCCGTCTCACGCTATCCACCTTAAAACACCCCTCAAACCCCAGTTTCACACGGAGCCTCTCCGCATGATCCCCCCCACCATCGTCTCCATAAAAAACACAAACTCGGGCTTCTTCCTGGACACAAGGCCCACCACCTCATGAACTGTCCGTGGATTGCCCAAGCCACGGCAGTTCCAAAATAGGGTACTCATTGAGACTGGCGGGCCTGAACTCCAGGCTCCGCCAAACAAGATGCATCAGAATCAACACACATACCCTCCAATCCACCCTCCGTCCTCCGTCTTTTAGGATCCACTCTTACCCCCACATTTTCCCCCTCAACCCCCTCCTCCCTCACCAACCCCGGCTGCCCACCACCACCCTCACCCGAAACATTCTGCCCGCCAACACCCAACCCCACTGCCCTACCCCCAGCCGCAACCACTGCCTGGCCACCCACTGCCATACCACGCTGTCCCGAACCACCATCTCCAAACCCAATCTCCCTCCTCCTCTCTTGCCCCAGCTTAAACCACTTCTCGCCCAACACCTTTGCCGGACTGTTACCCCCCGCTCTCAGACTTGGACCAAAAGGAAACTGCTCCGGTGTTAATAAAGACCGACGAGCCGCTAAGCAGAACTTGTCCGTATGCCCCATAATACCACAAAAAAAGCAAAACATGTGCAACCTCTCATAACGAAAATTAATCCAAGTCCATGTCCCATCCCTTAAGATCATTTTCATACGTCGTTTTAACGGAGTAGTGACATCATGAGTAATACGTACCCGGTAAAACGCAGTCCAAGGCCTTTGAAAATTTCGCTCATCGTAGCTTAAGAAAACCCCGGCGAAGTCTCCAATTCGTTCAAGAACCTTCACCGTACGGAAACCCGGGGGAATATCGTAAACCTGCAGCCAGAATTCTACGGTATTTAGCACCACCTGTGTCGGGTCTTCATCAGCCTTCAGTTCGTGGCATAGAAACGTAGCGTTTTCGAACGCCCAAGGGCCCTCATCAACCACCCTTCGCATATCCGCCTCGTCGAAGAAAGTGAAGAGATACAGATTGGGGAGTACGTCTGCAATCTCAATCCCCATAAGCGGACGCCATACTGAAGCCATCACACGCTTCATTATATCCACCTTCAAATTCCGGTCGGTAAGGAAGCGGCCTACTAATGACCATGAACGCCGTTCCGCTACCTGTTGCGCACCACCGAAAACCTCCTCTTCGAACCGTACTCCCTGCTCCTCCTCTTCCAAACTAATGTCCGCAGTTGAAGCAATGATCGCCTGAACATCCATCGTTGCAGATCCCGCTGTCTGTTCGCCGTTCGCATGCAAGGTAAGCCAAACCCTAGATTCTAGGGAGAATATTTGAGAGAGAAACCCTAGAATTAGGGAGAGAATCCGTGAATAAATCAACTTAATTATATATTGATATTAATATTAATATTTAGGTAATCTAGTTGGTTGTTCCTTAATATTGATATTATATATTACAACACTTTTCTTGAATCATTTGAACTTCGCCCCATTTAGAAAAATTCTTAGATCCACTCCTTCTAAGTTCTAACCGGTGAAGGATCATAAGAATATAATTACAAATTTAAAATTTATTCAAAAGCATGTGTACCAAAATTTAAATTTAGTGTTTACCAAACATTTCCTAAGTTATCTAAGCAAATATTATTAGAAGGATTTATTTATTAAAAACTTAGCAGACAAAAAGAACTTAAAATTTGTTATTAGTGGATTATCGATTAGAAAGTGTCTTCATACTCTGGTTTAGTTTTTCTCTTGTACGGAATCATATTTTTTTGAGAAAAAAAAAAAGTAAAATGTTTAATTACGTCCAAATAAAAAATTATAATGTTGTATATCGTAAAAACATTCATATATTCTATTTTAGAACATCCCACCAAAAAAAGTGTTATCCTTGAAGAAAAAATAAAACAAAAGTATATATATATAGGGAAGGGTTCAAGTGCGGGAAATTGCTTTCCGTGTGGTTGTGCGGTTGGACGCACCTTAAGTATTAAAATGACGCACATTAAGTATTAAAATGGCGCACATTAAGTATTAACTTCGCGCATATTAGTTTATAACATTGACGCACCTTAAGCATACGAATCACGCATCTTAAGCACACAACACACGCACCTTAAGCGTAAAACTCACATATATTAAGCACAAAACTCACACACTTTAAGTTTCAACAACTACTCACATTAAGCACTAACCCCACGCACCTTAAGCACAAACCCCACGCACCTTAAGTTTCAACAACTACTTATATTAAGCACACAACCAACGCACCTTAAGCACAAACCACACACACATTAAGCCCAAACCCCAACATCTTAAATTTACCTAGATGCAAAAATTATCAAATTGTCACCGCGTTTTTTTTTTTTTTTTTTTTTGCAACATATATATATATATATATATATATATATATATATATATATATATATATATATATATATATATATATAGACACACACTTTTAAAATAAAATTGCAAGAAATTTATATTGAAATTATAGCATGTAATTTGAATGTATTGGTGTTCAATTGGTAATTACTGTGTTAGTAACTCAATGATTTCGATGGAAACTCGGACCAGAAGAAGAATGGATAGCAATTGAAACCAAACACGGCCTTACGTGTTTCTCTCTATCCCCACTAATACAAAATCACAGTATTATTATAAACTTATACCATTATTTTTAAATAAAAAAAAAGTGCATAGTATAACCCTTTTAGAGCATTTGATAAGCAGACTTTTAGAGCATTTGATAAGCAAACTATCATTATAGTGTTATTATTTTTATTTTTTTTTTAATGTTTACCATTTGACGTGACAGACAGTTACTAACCATTTTTACATTGTTATTATCACATCGTATATCTTACTGCATAATATGTCCATCTTATTGATCATATGTTATTAGTGAGAATTGAACTTATATCATTTATATAATATTTTAAAATTTAACTATTTTACTACAATACTTTTTAAAAAGTTTTTATTTAAGAGCTTAATCATTTGAAAACAAAATACTGTGCTACAACTCTTATATTTTTTTTTATTAATTTTACTTAATTAAACATTTGGAAATAATATTTTTAAAAAATAATTTTATTCTAGAATTTTAAACATTTGCAAATATTAAAAATTCAACTTTATTCTTGGAATTTTAAACATTGGAAATAATATTTTAATTTTAATTTTATTCTCGAATTTTAACCATTTGGAAAAAACATTAAAAATTCCATTTTATTCTAATAATTTTAAATATTTGGACAGATTTTTTTAATTAAAAATATAGTTCATCACTTTCTAAAAATATGTTATAATGTTCCCTAGAATTAAATTAATTTTTTTATATTGTTTCTAAATGTCTAATCATACAAAATAGAAGACATATTTATAAAAATTAAATGGGTTCTGGGCAGTTTTTTTTTTTTTTTTTTTTTTTTTTTTTTTTTTAGTATTACTGACTCTATTACAATGTAGTATATGTTCATAACTACTTTCTCAACCTACTGGAGCACAAAGAGTCAATACTGTCCCATGAACTTAAACCCATGACCTCCTATTTGAGAGTGTCTCTTCATGCTACTAAACTACAATGCCATTGACAGGTTGTGAGAAGTTTAAACATTTTAAAAAATGTTTAATTAAATAAAATTAGTTTGAAAGTTTCAAAAAATATATTGTAAAGTTCCTATAATAAAAATAATGTTTTAAATATTGTTTCAACAAGTTTAATTAGATAAAGTAAAAGGTATATAAATATTAATAAAAATTAAATGAGTTTTAACAAAGTGTTTTATTTTCAAAAAAAAAAAAAACAAAGAGTTTTGTTTTCAAATGACTATGTTTTAAAATGAAATTAAAAAATATTAATAAAAAAGTATTGTAGTAGTGTTTAAAAGTCTAAAATACTATATAAATAGCATGTCTTCAACTCTGGCTAATTATTACATTTTGATTTCTTATTATTTCTAATATAAGATTTTTTTTTAAAAAAAAAATCCAATAAAATTCTGTTTCATATAAATAGGTGGATATTGAGAAGGAGAATATGGCATCATTCATGTTTTTTTTTTTTTTTTTTTTTTTTGAGTACCACTGACTTAACCTATTGAAGCACAAAGAGTCAATACCGCCCACCTGAAACTTGAACCCATAAACTTCCCATTTGAGAGAGCCACTCCATGTCACTTGACCACAAGAGACCATTCAAGTTCATGAAGAAGAATATGGCATTATTCATGTTATGTACAATATTGTTTTATTATTTCATTATTGTCTTTTTTTATTTATTTATTTTTAATTACATTAGAATTAAGAGAAAAAGGTAAATGAAGTTTGAAATGGTGCGGGGACAAGCATCTAACGGCTACTTTTCTTTATTTTAGAAACAGACAGATTATATTTTGTCTTATAAGATCAGAGGAGGAAGAAGAAGAAGAATTGTTTTAAAAAAAAAATAATAATCATAAGATTTTACAACTTTTTCTGAAAGAGAGAGACAGAGTGCTGAGGATACTGAGGATATATTATTGAGTTAATACCCAAAATCGTCCTCGACTATAGTGATTTTTCTCAATTTCGTCCTAAACGACTTTGGTGACCTAATATCGTCCCAGACTTTAGTGTTTCGCTCAATTTAGTCCTCCATTTGTTATTCCGTCAAATTGGTGTTAAATAAAGAGACAATTCAGTAATGTCAATATTGATCTCTCTTTACTTTCAACTTGTGAAGTGCGAAATTCCTCTTTCTTGTACGAATTACACCCAGAATTACTCCCGGACCTGCAAATCAAATTTTATATTCGCAGTTTTAGGAGTAATTCTGGGAGTAATTCGTAAAAAAAAAAAGGATTTCGCAGTTCACATGTCTATGAGTAAAGAGATGCCAATATTAAAATTATTGAATTGTCTATTTATTTAACACCAAATGGACAGAATAACAAATGAAGGACTAAATTGAGCAAAAACACAAAAGTCTGGGACTAAATTAAACGAAACACAAAAGTTTGGGACGATATTAGGTCACCAAAATCGTTTAGGACGAAATTGAGAAAAACCACTATAGTCGAGGACGATTTTGGGTATTAACTCATATATTATTATACCACAAGTCTTACATCTCAAGTGATTCTAACTTTTCTTTTCGTCACAACTTTTCATCTTCTCTAATCTCTACTACAATAAAGTATTACATCAAATAACAGTTTGGACCGATTGATTAGTAAATCATTTTTCTTTTATTTTTTTTCACAAACTTTATTTTTTATATATATAATTAATACGAAATTTATTTATATTATATCACAATAGTCTGTTTGAATAAAAATGAGTTAATACCTGATGTGATTCCTCGACTATTATGATTTTACTACATTGATCTTCGACTTTCAAACCTGTTCAATTTCATCCCCAAGTCCTCAACTATGCCGTTTTTCCTAAAATAGTTCTTTGTCCAAACTAAAATAGTCTTGATTAGGACCGTTTTGGTTAACAATCGCATAGTTGGAGATGAAATTAAGTAAGTTTATAAGTCGATGATCAAATGATGAAATCTTAGTAGACGAGAGACAAAATTGAGCATTAACTCAATAAAAATTATAGAAAAAATTATTCAAATAATTGAAAAAAATTTCATTTTAAAAAAATTTGAATTCTCATGTTTCATTAATTATTTACATTAAAAAATTTATTCACCACTCCTAAAAAGAATTGCCTTACTTTGCAGTTTGCACTTCGGTGAAGAATGTGATTCCTTTGTTTTATTCACCTTGATTATCCCAAAGGGGGAGCGGAGCCTACTTTTACATAAAGCAAGGTCGCTTTTCTGCCCAATGTGTGGATCGTAGATCATGTCCCACACATTTGTGTTAATCACGATCTAAATCACATAAAATATATTAAGAAAAAGGTACAAATATGTCATATTATTTGAGGATACTAATTAAACCATCGAACTTGAATAAGTTTCATATTGATTCATGAACCTGAAAAAAAAATGTAATTAGCATTTTTAGCAGATTAACATGTTTAGATTGTCATATGTATATTTTCAAAAAAAAAAAAGATTGTCATATGTATATTTTATTTTATATTTTAGAAAAAATAGTAAGTTTGGTCCCTGAGTTATAATGATAGTAACGACTTAGTCCCTGAGTTATGACCGTATCCATTTTTAGTCCCCCAGTTATGAGCGAAGTGGCGCATTTGGTCCCTGACTGTTAAAACTGACGGAAGAATTAAAAAATATTTAAAATTTTAGGGATAAAGTAAGGAATTCACATTTTATTCATTTTCTTATATTGAAACCACTTTTGCAACATTATTTTCAACTTCCTAGCATTCTATTTCAAGGTTCTTCAATTCCAAAAGCAATTCAATAATCTTCGTATGATTTGTTAGTAACCTGAGTCTCGTATAAGGAACTTGTGACTCAGTACAAATAAGAGAACACTTGATCATTGTCTTCAGACATGTAAAACACATCATCCTAAAAGTTTATGATTTCCATTACTAAACATAATGGTAATCAAACCATAACTTTTGAAATACAAGAAGATATCAAATTTCTCGGGTTATTTTTATGACAAATTCACCAAGGGAGTAACTTGAGATTTTTAGTACATAAAATTCTTTCATAAGCTCTGTAGTAACTTAATCAAGAATCGTATATCCTGACAATATATGAAAATTATATATATATATATATATATATATATATATATATATATATATATATATATATATATATATATATATATATATATATCCATCACCTCCTCTGTCTTCTTAAAAACTAGAGTAATGAATGATGAACCTAAGTGTGACACCCCGAAATCCAAATTCAACTTAGGGATTAATTGAGTAATTAATCCTATTTCAATTGGTGATTTAATTCTTAAAATCCTCAAAATTCAATAGTCGAGGACTAGTAATTGACTAGTCAACCCCTAAGTCAAAGTTGTACCTTAAGCTTTGTAAGGAGTTCCCTTGTTCCCTTACACTTCCTTATGTTAGTAAGGATATTCTTGACCAATGTTGCAAAACATGTTAGGCGCCCCCTAGGCGCCTAGGCGCCGATTTTTTATTTATTTTTATTTTATTTTTTTTATTTTATTTATTTATTTTTTATTTTTTTAATTAAAAAAAAATTAAAAATTTAAAAATTTTAAAATTTAGTACTAAAACATAAAGTTTCCATAGTTATTTCTTAGAAACTATTTACAAAAGTGGTTGTAAAATTGTTCAAAAGATTGTTTAAATCATCTAAATACATAAAAAACTAAAATTAAGAGCTAAAGAAGCATTTTTTTTGAGAAATTAGTGGACCAAACCGCCTTTGGCGATTTGCAAAAAAATACACGATTTGAAAAAAAATTGTCCAAATCAGACAACCGAGTAAAAAGTTATGCCTTCCGAAACTTTTCCGACATTTTCAAAAAAAAAAAAAAAAAAAAAAAATTTCGGCCGAACCGGCCGGTTAGGCGGTCTAGGCGGCCGCCGAGGCCATTCCTCGCGGCGGCCTCCTAGCGCCTAGCGCCTAGGCGCCGATTAATCGGCGCCTAGGGGCGATTTTTGCAACACTGTTCTTGACCTTTCACTTGGTGTTAGTATTGTAACCTAACCTAGTAGACCACCTTCATTCTTTCCTTACACTTTCTAAAAAATCTAGCTCCACCTTCTCTCTAAAAAGGTAGATAGCTTTTCTTCCAAGCCAAGTTGGAGCCTTGCCAAAACTTCAAGAGTTGCTTCCAAGATTCAACCTTTCATATATTTGGGCATCTAGGAGGGTAAGATCTAAGTTCATCTTGTGTTTTTAGTATTATCTAAGGGGTATTTTCTTAAAAATAGGATTTTTATGATCTTTTGGTATGTTCTTGAAGTGGGTTTGGAAGGTGAGCCTTGTGAGGAGCTTGTTGAGGTGTAAAGTGAAGTCTTTAGTCTACAAGAGGTAACACATACTCTACAAAATCTATTTTGCTTACCTATGTGAATATTTCTTGGATTCTACATGTGTTTTGCTATGAAATGTGAGTGTTAATGCATTGTCTTGTGAAAATGCATATCTAGAGCTTGTGTTTAGGGTTCTTGTATGCCATTGCTTGGCTATTCCTTTGATTCAAGTCATTTTGTTGTATTTGGTGAGATTTTGCATGTTTTGGACTTGAATTTGAGTTTGGAGTTGAAAATCTGCGAAGTGTTTTGTTGTGGTACAGGGGTGTACCCGCGGGCGGAACGGCGGGTAGGAGGCCCACCCGCGGGGTACATGTTGTGGAAGGGCTTGTACCCACGGGCAGGACCATGGGTAGGGGCCTACCCGTGGGCCTACCCGCGGGGTACGTGTTGTGGATGTTGGGGGATTTGTTCCCCGTGATTCTTTTGACTCGATATTTGGTCTTTTGACTTCCCGATGTTCTTTTGTGGAACTATTTGAGTGTCTTCTTGATGTTTCGTATGTCTAGAACTATATGGTAGGAATCCATGTAGGTTTTGGTGTCTTGAATCGTGCTAAGTGTTCAACATTGTGTTTCGTTGAACCGTGACGAGTCTTGTGTGTTCTCTAGAACTACTTTTAGATTACCCGTTTGATAAGCATGCTAGTTCGGTGTTTAAATGCTAGCATGTGTGTTGTTTGTACCTTCCTATTGGTTGATGATAACTTGTGTTATTCATATCTTCGTTGTGATCCGTTGATTGATTCATGTTGAGGTGTGATGCGTGTGTGGCTTTACCTGGATTGCACGATTAGTGGTATGGGACACTAGTCACCAAGGTATTGCAGTGGTCCTCGTGGTGGCCATGACGTGATTATGGAGTTGTGACTTGTGTGTCAGGTTCACGTATTTTGAGAGAGGCATGTGTTGCCGTGTGCGTGATCGGTACCCTCGTGTACTATGAAATCGGTGTTTCTGTTGGAGGGACTGTTGGAGGGGGAACGACGGTTCCCGGAGGAATAAGGTTGGACTTGGTGTACAGGGGTCCTGGAGGTAAAGTTTGGAACTAGACATAAGGTTGAGGGTAGCCATAAGATTGGAACCGGGCATAAGGAAGGCATATCAACTCGTGATGGGTGATGTCACGAGGGCTTGTGTAGCCGTTGTTGTGAGCTCTCTTCTTGTGACGTGTGTAGTCACAAAGGCATGTGTTGCCTAGGCATGTGTTGCCATCGGTCTTGTCTTTATCCTTTTGAGTTGTTGTTGT
Source organism: Ipomoea nil (assembly GCF_001879475.1). Taxonomy (NCBI): domain Eukaryota; kingdom Viridiplantae; phylum Streptophyta; class Magnoliopsida; order Solanales; family Convolvulaceae; genus Ipomoea; species Ipomoea nil. The sequence continues at coordinate 5,549,779 of NW_017616704.1, read as the reverse complement.
CCTTATGGTCTTGGGATGTGTTCCTGAGTTCTTGTTGAGAGTGTTAAGTCTTGTGTTGACTATTGCTCTTGGTTTTGTACTTATATACTTATGTATTCTGTTTCGAAAATGGCTTTACAACTTATATCTTACCTATGTATGTTATTTCACATGTATTGGTGGGTTACCAGCATTATTCGCTGACCGGGCGTCGTCCCATGTTTATTGTGTTCTTTCAGGTAATGTCTAGACGAGTGCGCGGTCTAGTGCTTGCTAGTATAGCTTCTCCCTTACGTTTTGTGGCCTGTGAGTCAGCTTAGATGTAGAACAATGAGACATTTGGTTTAGATTTAAACATTGCATATGTTGCCTGTGCGTTCATCTCTTTGGTGAACGTGGCATAGCACCCCGTATTCCAGTTTATTCTTATACATCTATCTTTTAGTCTTCCGCTGTGATTGTTGTTTGGTTTAGTTATCTGCATCTTTAAGGCTTTAAAATAACATGTTTTTAGGGGGTGTTACACTAAGGCTCATGCAGTTATGAAAATTCTAAAAACTTCTGTAACTTCTAAAAACGATTATTGACTAAACTACTGCATATGAAACAAATTTACATACTAAAAATCTCAAGTTATCCCGTTGGTGAATTTCTCATAAAAGAAACCTGAAAAAATTTGACATCATTTTGTATCTCAAAACTCAAAAGTGCTGGTTTGATTACCTTTGTTGCTTAGTAAAGAAAATTGAAAATTGATAGGATAGGGTGTTTCACACGTCTGAAGACAATGATCAAGTATTAAGTCTTAAGTTTGTTATACGAGAGTCAGGTTCCTTACAAGTCATACTAAAGTTATTGAAATGCTTTTAGAATTGAACAATCTTGAAATAAGAGGCTAAGAAGTGAAAAATAATGTTGTGAAAGTGGTTTTGATATAAGAAGGAGAATAAACTATGAATTTCCTACTTTACCCTTCAAAATTTAAATATTTTTTTTTAATTTTTCCGTTAGTTTTAACGGTCAGGGACCAAATGCGCCACTTCGTTCATAACTGAGGGACTAAAAATTGATACGGTCATAACTTAGGGACTGAGTCGGAACTTGGGTATAACTCAGGGACCAAAGATGCAATTTTCTCTATATTTTATTATGCTTATTATCCTACTAAGCATTTGACCCTTTTTCTGGATGTCATATTTTCTTGATTTTATATCCTAACGTGTGTCGGTCACTATATTTAAAATAATACAATATTTTTTTTTGTTTTAAAAGAATAATTTTTAAAATTTTATTTTAATAATTTCAAATAAAATAATTATTTTGAATTAAAAAAAAAAACAGCCTCCATGGTTGGCCGGAGACGAGGCGGTCCCTACCGCTTTGTCTCCAGCCAGCCATGGAAACGAAGGACCCGGATGGCCATGGTCGGAGACGAAACGGGACCCTTTTGTCTCCAGCTAGCCACGAAGATGAAGGGCCGGTCATGTTGGAAGGTTGTTTTTTTTTTTTTTTTTTTTTTTTTTTTTTTTTTTTATTTATAATTTCAAAATAATTATTTTATTTATTTTATTTACTTTTGAAGACAATTATGTTATTTGAAATTATTGAATTTTCAAAAAAAAAAATGTTATTTGAAATTATTAAAATAAATTTAAAAAATTATTTTTAAATACAGTACCTGACACCTCAGGAAATAAAATCAGAAAACATGACATCCAAGAAGATGGTCAAATGTTTAGTAGAATAATAAAAATAATAAAATATAAAATAAAATATACACACGGCAACCCAAACCTGTTGTTAACTTGCTACAAATGCTAATTGCACTTTTACTTTTCCAAGTTCATGGATAAATTTGGAGCTTATTCGAGTTCGGTGGCTTAATTGCTATCCTCAAATAGTTCAATGGCCTATTTGTACCTTTTTTCAATATATTATTCTAAATCATAAAATACGTTATCTTATCTAAAAAATTTCATTATTTTAACACAAAATACATTATTCTAACACATAAAATACATTATTCTAACTCATAAAATATATTATCTTATCCCAGAATGTTCATTTTTCTTACACACTCGCAAAGCAAGAATTTTTTTTTAAACATCAAAACAATGTCATTTTGGACCGTGATCCAAACAGCTATGTGGACCACAATCCACACAATAATTTGCCTTTTCTGCCATTTAAAGTAATTTTATTTATCTTTTTAAATATTACTCCACAAAGTTTGTAAGAGTTGATGTAAAATTGTGATGTTAGATCAAGCTCATTACTTGGATTTTTTGGTGAATTTTTTACAGGTAAGACAAGAAAAGAGAGAATGAGATGAAAGGAAAAAAAAAAAAACGTAAAACTATGTTTCACGCGTTTTTCTTTCTCAAATTCTCTCGACTAGTAGCGCACACACAAAAAAAAAAAACTTAGATTTAAAAAAAAAAAATCCAAAAAATCTACATTTCCATTTGTTCAAAAATCACCTCATAGTTTTTTCTCAATGAAAATACCACTCCAAAATACACTAATGGGATATCTCTAGTATTTTATGACACAACTCATTTATAGTACTAAACAATTTTTTTAATTTAATTGTATCAAGTTTTGTAGAACTAATGCTCAATATAGAAATTAAAATAAGTAAATAATTACTATAATATTTAAATATGAAAATTAATTAATATAAAATAAAATTTATTATTTTTAATATAATCAAAATGTGTATTTTAACATGTGATAAAAGTAGTAATAAAGATTTATAGATAGTTATGATAAAAAACAAAAGTCCTAATAAATTTCATATTAATAAAATAAATTAAGTCTTCTTAATGTAATTTTGATGACCATTGATAAGTCGGTAAAATTTAATTATTTTTTGTTTGTTAAAGGTGACATAATTATAATATACTTATTGATGATGTCAAAGAGTAATTAAAGAGTTATGCATGGGAGTTATATCATATAAATTCATATTTTTTTTAATTTTTTTTTTGTGTGTATACAATTGGAAATTTCAATTGTAGTTACATAATGAAATTTTTACATTTAAATTCTTAAAATAGATAAAACAATTTCACTAGCATAATAGATCAACTTATAATAAAATACACATTTTAATTGATACAATGTAGTTTTAGAATATAAAATTAAAATTTGTGTTATGATTTAAGCAAAGAGAATAAAATGTATTATTAGAAAAATTCTAGTATGACATTTATATTCTTTTTAAGTAAATATTATTACTGAGTATATTTTAATTCGTACCACAAAACAAAAGCGAGTAAAAAAACGATTAGAAAAATAAAAGATAAAAATTTCATGAGTTCCTTTTGGTGCATAATAATAATAATAATAATAATAATAATAATAATAATAATAATAATAATAATATAAAATACCCAAAATAAAGATAATAAATATTTTTATTAAAAGGCCAGAAAAATATTTGTAATAAATGATGTTAAGAATAATAATAAGTTAAATGAATATTATGTTTTCAAAGTTTGTATTAGGGGGTAGAAACGCGAATTGAACTGAACAGTTAGGTTTTGATTTATTATTAAAAATCGATTGATTTTATATTTTATAAATCAAATTATTTCAGATCGTGCAACACCCCATTTTTTTTTTAAATCTTAAATACAATTCTAAACCATAATTAACATAATCTAAACAGCGGATAAACAACTTAATAAGAAAATTAGTGGGAATGTTACCGCCACAATCACCACTCCGTGGTGATTGCACAGACTAAGGGGGGAACTAGAAATAAAAATAAAATAACTAACATCCATAAACTTAACCGAAAGTCATAAGGGGGAAAAAGACACCCCGATGTCTACATCATCGAACATCATCCACAACATAAGTCTATAAATCCGACCAATAAGATCATAATAAAAGTAATAAGAGTTTAGACTTCTATATCTACTAGACTAGTCTAACTCGATCACTTCTCAACGCTGGGTCCACATGAAAGGGGTTTTACAAACAACACATAGACAAATAGGAAAACATTCGTTAGCACGAAGCTAAGTATAACCACACTCAACCTTGTAAAGTACTATAGAATATACTTTGGAAAAACGTTTGATCACATACTAAGTCAAACAATCTCAACACATAAACAACTGTATATACATCACATACTTTCTATATGCTTACAACCTATAATATCAACATGCATGCTTCAATACAAATGACTTAACAACATAAAGATTCCAACACATAAATATCACAACAAACTCATCGTAACGTACTCATGCTTACAAGCAATTTCATACTATTAATCAATTCGAAAACTATCTTCATGCTTTCAAGTTCTCATCAAGCAACTGGATATATAAGACTTCAAAAATGCAACTAAGCAATCACACTCATAAACAAATTCGGCTAATCATTCTCTTTATGCGATCTCGTGCAATACTAAACTCAAATGCAATCTCGTGCAATACTATAAATATACTCAAATGCAATCTCGTGCAATACTATAAATATACTCATGCACTCGTTTGTAAAATAAAATACTTTCCGTGGAGGTCTCATTGAGTCATGAATGACTTGCTTTCTTTCTTTCTTTTCTTAGAGTCGCAATGACTCACTTCTTCCTTTCTTAGAGTCGCAATGACTCACTCTTTCTTTATAATGGACGAGGTAGGAACTTCACCATAGTGTGAATGGACCTATCCGGGCACGACGTCTAGCTGACCTAATACTCTGCTCGTCCACCGAACCTCTCTCTTGGTTCTATGCTCAGACTCTGTGGAATTAGGTATCGAACTATTAGCATGCACACCCCCTGACCAGGATTCCAAGCCTGGCGGGCAGTTTCCAACCTCGTAACGTGGGAATACACCGTGTTACATATACTGGGACCGCAATGTCCATAAAATCATCCGAGAGGACATAGTCCAAACGGGGTCCTCCAAAACCTCACTGATATAGATAATAAATAAATATATCACTCGTGCACCAAACTTATGCATGCCACAGCTCAACAACTTCTCAATGCATCAAATAATGATATACCACATGCTTATGGATTTTGAAAGTAATACTTAGGCTCATGTTGGCCACTTATGCATTCTTTTAAAACATGATATACTTGAGATGCAAAAATACTCTACAACATGCTCCAAATCCATGTATATAATTCATAAAATTCTCAAGAATACAATCTCATGCTAGGCTTGCAACATAACAAATTCTATATAATTCCATCATCAAAATATACTCCAAATTCCATTAATCAAACAACACATTCTAGTCATGCTTTTCTAATAAGTCATATTCTCAAAGTGATCATGTTTCTCTACTCAACACATAATTAATAATCAGGGCAACAAAGCAAAGACATTTCTCATTTACAGTGAACTCCAAAATACATAATGTGTAGCAAAATAATCAATAAATCCATCATAACCTGGTCATTTCTAATCCAAATTCAACGAAATCAAAACCAAAACGTGCTTCGAGACGGCCCCGAGGTATCGAGCCACAAGGGCCCGTGACACCTGGCCCGAAACGACACGTAGCTGAGCCACAAGGGCTCGGCTACTGCACAGATCACTCTCAGAGACCAGGGGGCGGGGCTCACCATGAGCCGCCCCCCTCAAGCCGAAACAACGCCGGGCCTAGGCAACGACCCTCAAGAGTGTTGAGTCCTGTGTTGACTGTTGATCTTGGTTTTTGACTTATATACTTATGTATTCCGTTTCGAAAATGGCTTTACAACTTATATCTATCTATGTATGATATTTCACATGTATTGGTAGGTTACCAGCATTATTCGCTGACTGGGCATTGTCCCATGTTTATCTTTGTGATCTTTCAGGTGATGTTTAGACGAGCGCGATGTCTAGTGCCTGGTAGTTTAGTGCCTTTCCCTTGTTTTGGCCTGTGAGCCGATGTAGTGATAGACTTATGGATTTTGGGATAGTTGTGTACACAATGCAGATTTGACCGCCGTAGCGTTTATCATTGTTGGTAAACGTGGCATAACACCCCTGTTTGGATTTGCTTTTATCCAGTTACCTTTTTATCTTCCGCTGTGCTAGTGTTTTGTTGTGTTATCTACATGTGTTAAGGCTGTTGTTTTAGCTTGTTTTAGAGGGGTGTTACAGTTGGTATCAGAGCCTAGGTTTTGAGCCTAGGAAGAGTTAAGTCTAGATTTTCTAAGTGGTTAAGTGTGTTTTGAGACCTCTATGCGACCTTTAGAAGCTAAGTGTTAGGCTTAGGACTCTAGGTTGCGCGGTGAGCTGTGTGTTGCTTTCCGTTCTTTGCTTGTTTGCTATCTTTTCGTAATAGTGTTGTTGTTGTAGAAGTTTGCGATGCCTCCTCGTCCCCGAACTCGCACCCCGGAGACCCCGACGAACGAGCAGCTCGCTCAGAATCTCCATCAGCTGACGCAGACGATGCAGACGCTCAGTGAAGCCTTGCTGAACAACAACCAAGCTGTGCCGCCTCCTCCCCTTGCTGGGCACCGTGATGTAGGTCGTTTGGTGTCGGGACATCGGTCGCCAACCTTCGCCGGCGAAGAAGACCCGGTAGTCTTGGAAGAGTGGCTACGGGTGTTTGATAAGATCTTCACTGTTGTGGGTTGCCCCGAGGAGAGAAGAGTAGAACTGGCAACGTTCTACTTTTGCCAAGAAGCTGATCTGTGGTGGGTCCACGAAGGTCCGACCTTCCTTGAAGAGCCTGAGTTTGGTTGGTCCGCGCTTAAGGATAGGATGCGCGAGAGGTTCTACCCAGCGCATGTGCGAGCCGCAATGTTTGATGAGTTCCTTCACCTGCAGCAAGGATCCCTGTCTGTGGTTGAGTACCACAAGAAGTTCTTGGAGTTGGCGCGCTTTGCTCGAATGCTTGTTCCTACGGAGCTTGCTAAGGTTGAGAGATTCGTTGCCGGTCTGAATTATGAGGCACGAAAAGCGTTGACGGTGAGTAGGCCAAGTTCCCTTAAGGATGCGTATCTGAGTGCCGCGGATCTGTATCGTGTTCAGCAGCTTCAGAAAGGATCGTATGAGCTAGCTAGGAAGAGGGTTGAGAGCGGAGGTTCTTCCACCTTCAAGAAGCCCCGACCGAGTTTCCCGGTCAGGATCGTGTCATCTTCTTCTCAAGGACCTAACAGGACGGAGCACGGAAACCAAGCCAAGGCATCCCTTTGTCAGCGTTGTGGGAAGATGCATGTGGGTCAAAGTTGCAACGGCTATGTGCTCAAGTGTTTCCGATGTGGAGATCGAGGTCACACGGTTGCGGAGTGCCCCCAGATAGCCGGTCAGAGAGCGTTGCCGTCACCCCGGGGAGCCGGAGGAGCATCGGAAGCGAGTTCGGGTCGCGGAGCATGATGAGTGTAATTTTATACTTTATTTTATGATGATTAGACTAATAATTTTTATTAATTAGTTATACTTTTATGCTTAATTTTATTAAATTATTATTTATTTTATATTTATCTAATAATTATAAACAACTAGAATTATAATGTAGTACGTAGTTAGATTAGTATTAATAAGTTATATTTATTTTGAGTTTTAATTTATTTGTGCGTTATGTAAGTAAAAACAAAAACAAAAAAAGAGTTATTATTTGTGGTAGAAACTCTTTCAACAAATTAAAGCTGGTCAACATTGCAAACCGAGAAAGGAGATCGCAGAACTTTTATCAGCCAAGGAGGAGCCGATCCGATGGATCAATTTCGGAGAAGCTGTTGGACTGGGCGGTATAAAAGAGGACGGTTCTGAAGAAGAAGACATCAGATTCACTCCGGACCAATTCCGGAGGCGGCAATCGTTTCAATTTTTTGACTGGCATCTTCAATTTCTTGGTTGGCGGCAGATCAGTATTTCTGGTTGGCACGAAGCTCCTGCGAATTAATTTGTTCATCAACAATCCCTTTGGCGCAGCTTAATTTGTTCAGCGTACAAATTTCTTTGATAGTTTTTAATTCTCTTAATGTGTTACTGTATTAAGCTTTCATTTGAGTGTTAAAGTTCTTGTTCGAATTGTGCTTGGCTAGTAAGTATGTTTGCTCCTTTGATTATGAATATCTAATAATTATTAATGCAAGTTATTTTCAAAATCAATTCCCCAAGACTTAATTTTAATTCGGCAGCAACTTTCTTCATGGTTCTTTTCAATTTAATTCCTTAATTTCTAATTGTTTAATTGTTATACTTTCTTGCTAAAGTATTGCTACGGTAGAGCCTAGATTTAATTACATTATTACAAAGCTTGATAACATTAATTAATGTTCAGTTTTAGTTTTATTGTTCATTTATTATTGATCATAATGTTTTTGCTAATTAATTCATGTTCCTAGCTTTTATTTCATTATTGTTTTGCTTTGTATTCATGGTAATTTATTATCTTTCTTGTCTTATTTTTCACTACGTTTCTCTTTAGTTTAATCCATGCTGATTGTCCTTTAGTTTAATCTATTTGTTATTATGCTTTCTGATTTAATTTTATTGCTTAAACTTCCTGAGTTTTATTGATCGTTATCTTTTTAGCATTTGATTCTAGTACTTTACATTATCAAGTCATTTATTTAAGTTTAGTTATTAAATTGCATTCTATCAATTCCCTGTGGGTTCGACCCTTGCTATTGCACGCTACTACTACAATTGACTCGTGTACTTGCGAGGACTATATTAAAATTGTCCACCAATTTTTGGCGCCGTTGCCGGGGAATTGTTTATTTTGCAATTTAATTTTCTGTTTATTTTTTTTCGTTAATTGCTTGATTTTTTTCCCCTATCCCTTCATTATTGTCATTTTTTTCATTCTTTAATCTTGCATTTTATTTAATTCATTCGTCTAGTTAAAAATTTGCTTTATATTTGTTTTTGATTTCCCTATTCTCTTTATTTAATTTTCACATTCCTTAACAGCTTGATTCTTTAATTCTATCACTTTATTATTATTGTCATTTGTTTTTCCCTTGCTTATTTAATTGATTCATTAGTCCATTTTACTTTTTGATTTTTTTTTTTTTGTTTTAATCACAAATCCAAATTTTGAAAATTTCTACTCTCTGAAAAATGTCTGAAGTTAATTCCAATATGGATTTGGCTTTTCAAATGTCTGAGTTAGCAAAACAAATGGAAAATATGTGGACTATGTTAAGTATGCATCAAGATAATTCATTTACAAATACTAATGGTTTTGGACAGGTTAATTCAATGAATGCTTTTAATCAAACGCCTGTGCATGACTCGTTTTATAATTCACATAATTCAGGTTGGGAAAACCATCCTAATTTTTCTTGGGATGATAGTCAAAATGATTTTCAACCAAGTCATCCCAAATTTTATTGTGATTATGATCACAACGATTTTCAACCAAGTTATTCTAATTTTTATTGTGATTATAATCAAAATGACTTTCAGCCAATTGACCCATCCCAACCTGAAAAACCATCTTTGGAGGATACTTTACAAGAGTTCATGCAGGGTTGCAATATCCATGATTTCCAACCTAAAAAACAATCATTGGAAAATTCCCTGCAGAGTTTATACAGACTTGCAATATGCAACAAGACGCACATGATCAATGGTTGCATATGCAACAAGAAACTTATGAGCCACAAGAAGAAGATGAACAACGATTCCAAGAAAATGAGGCTTGCTTTAAAAGAATCGAAGCACATTTAGAGCAAATTGTTAAATTTGTGCAAGAGCATGTGACAGGTAAGTTACCTAGTCAACCTGAAGAGGCTAAGGCTGGTGATATCAATGAAAACAAGTCAGAAGATAATACCACTTCTAAAGAAACTGAAATAATTGAAAATTTGCATAATGAGGTTGATGATATTGTTGTTGAAAATGATGAGCCCCAATTGCATAAATATGATAATCCCTATGTACCACCCGAGCCTTATGTGCCCCCGATTCCATTTCCAAATAGGCTCAAAAGTTGTGTTTCTCAAACGCTACAAAAAGAATTGCCCCCAATCCCTTTTGATGCTCAAGTAGCAAAATTGACCAAAAATGTGCTTAATGAAACTGCTGAGGTTCCCATTTTTACTTCTATGTATTTGCCTAATAGCTCTAACCAAGTTTTTGCAGTTAAGGGGTTGGATCTTGCACAGAAAAATCAGTTGGAGTTCAATAAACTCCGAAAGGAGAATCTTTTAAATCACATTGATAATAACGCATTTTATTCACTTTATTCACAAACTGCAGGGCCATATGAGAATTGCACAAATAAAAAATCTAATAAGGGCGGACTTTCTTTATCTTCTTTTCTTTCCTCTCACAACATTGGGGACAATGTTGAAAATAAGTGTGGGGAAGGAGTTTTACCCACAAATCACAAAAAATTTCAAATTTTCAAACTTTTTAATTTTCTTATGTATATTTTCTTACACCTTTTCATTTTAAAATTCTAACATTAGTTGAGTTTTACCCTTATGAGACTTTTAAATAATCGGTGATAGAAATAATGCAGGTTTTTGTCGGCTCTTAGTGTGTATATTACATGTTGCTAGTTGTTAATTTCTTTATTTTTATATCTTGAATTACATCACATGGTTTTTTGCCGGGATCACAATCGGAAGAGCTTACCATACGGGATGGTGTTGAGTTGGATCTTGGTTAGGAAGGGTGTTAGTGTGGACGGTTGTCTTCCGAAGGCCGTGGGAAAGATGGTGTTGGATGCCACCAATCTTCAGAGTTGTAATCTGTTCCAGTTGGATGATGGTGAATACATCACGCTTGAGGAGGTTGCAAGGAAAGCACCTGATGAACGGGCGGAGTTAGCAGCTGAGCTTGGAATCCATGCCGGGAAGTTGAGCCTCGCAGTCCAGAGTTTGGGCGGTGACAAAGAAGTTGAGGAGGAAGCAGACCAAGAAGAAGAAGTGGGAGCACCGGAGGCCGCCGAAGCTGTAGAAAGTGATTCGGACAGTGAGGAAAATCGGAGGTGGAAAGAAGCTCGCACGAAGAGGGAGTATGACGTCATGGCGCATGAGGAGCACGTTGTCACCTTGCTTCGTCAGCAGAACAGCATGATCGCAGAAGGCTTCGCGTTTATGAAGGCGCAGTTCGTCGCAGTGCATCAGAGGCTGGATCAGATTGAAGCCAGTTCGAGCCGCAGAGATGAAGACGAAGAGGAGTCTGAGGAGGCCGAAGAGTCGGAGAGTGAGGAGTTCTAGCTTGTGTTGTGGTAATCCCGTTTGCCTTTTTCCTTGTTGTTTCCTTCTTAGCCGTTGTTAGTTTGGTGGTAGGTTGTTGCTTGCTTTGTGTGCTTGCTTGTTTTTGCTTGTTGCCTTGTTGTTTAGCTAGCTTGATAGTTGGTGTTTGGATTTAGTTGTCTTGTTCTTGGTTGTTGTCTAGAAGTCGGTGGTTGTGTTGAGGCTAGCGTTCTTGATGCTCAATCTATCCGTTTGTTAAACTCTTGCCAATCCTTGAATTTGAAATGCCTTCTTTCTTGCTTTGGAATACTTCTTTGCTTTAGAATTCTTGTGAGTTCTTTTGGAGTCTTTGACCAAAAGAGTTTGTTCTTGAACCTCTTTTCACAATGTTGTTTCTTTTCACCGTTTGCTTTTAATTCGTCATACCCAAGCTTCGGGGACGAAGCTTCTTTGAAGGGGGAGAGGATGTGACACCCCAAAAATCCACATTCAATCCATGGATTAATTGAGTAATTAATCCTATTTTATTTGAAGAATTAATTCCTAAAATCCTGATTTTTAATACTCGAGGACTAGTATTTGACTAGTCAACTTCAAAGCTATGTTGTACCTTGAGCTTTGAGGGGAGTTCCCTTGTTCCTTACACTTTCTAAAGGTTAGTAAGGGTATCCTTGACTTTTCACCAAGAGTTAGTATTGTAACCTAACCTAGAAGACTTCTTCATTTCATTCCTTACATTTCCTAGAAATTAGCTCTACCTTCTCTCTAGAAAGGTGAGTAGCTTATTCTCCAAGCTAAGTTGAGACCCTTGTCAAGATTCCAAGATTTTCTACCAAGATTCGACCTTTCACCTATTTGGGCATCTAGGAGGGTAAGATCTAAGTCCATCTTGTGTTTTTGGTTTCATCTTAGTTGTCTTTTTCTTAAAGGTAGGATCTTTATGATCTTTTGGTTTAATCTTGAAGTGGGTTTGGAAAGTAAGCCTTGTGGGGAGCTTTTTGTGGTGTAAAGTGAAGTCTTTTGGTCTATAAGAGGTAACTCATGCTCTACAAAACCTATTTTGCTTACTTATATGTGATTTCTTGGATTCTACTTGTGTTTTGCTATGAAATGTGAGGGTTTATGCATTTGTCTTGTGATATTGCATATCTAGAGCTTGTGTTTAAGGTTCCTTTGTGCCATTGCTTGGCATTTTCCATGATTCAAGTCATTTTGTTGTGTTGGGTGAGATTTAGCATGTTTTGGACTTGAATTTGAGCTTGGAGTTGAAAATCCCCGAAGGGATTATTTTGGACCCAGGGACGTACCCACGGGCGGAACGACGGGGAGAGCCCTACCCGCCGCCCCACCCGCGGGAACGAGGCTTGTGGGTGTTGGTACCCGCGGGAAGGACCACGGGTAGGGGCCTACCCGTGTGTCCACCAGCGGGGTACATGTCGGTGTTTGTCCGGGATTTGTTCCCCGTGATTCGTTTGACTCGGTATTTGGTCTTTTGACTTCCCGATGTTCTTTTGTGGAACTATTTGAGTGTCTCCTTGATGTTTCGTATGTCTAGAACTATATGGTAGGTATCCATGTAGGACTTTGGTGTCTTGAATCGTGCTAAGTGTTCAACATTGTGTTTCGTTGGACCGTGAAGTGTCTTGTGTGTTCCTTGCAACTATCTTTGGTTTCCCCATTGATAAGCATGCTATTTTGGTATCTAAATGCTAGCGTGTGTGTTGTTTGTACCTTCCTATTGGTTGATGATAACTTGTGTTATTCATTGTTGTTGTTGTTGGGCTGTGAGCCATTCCTTGATTGTGTTTCATACCTTTGTTACAATCTGTAGATTGATTCCTGTTGAGGTGTGATGTGTGAGTGGCTTTACCTGGATTGCACGATTAGTGGTATGGGACACTAGTCACCAAGGTATTGCAACGGTCCTCGTGGTGGCCGTGACGTGAATATGGAGTTGTGACCTGTGTGTCAGGTTCACGTATTTCTTGGGAAGGCGTGTGTCGCTGTGTGTGTGTACGGTACCTTGTGTACTATGAAATCGGTGGCTTTTTCGGAGGTCTGTTGGAGGGGGAACGACGGTTCCCCGGGGAATAAGGTTGGACTTGGTGTACAGGAGTCCTGGAGGTAAAGGTTGGAACTAGATACAAGGTTGGGGGTAGCCATAAGGTTGGAACAGGGCATAAGGAAGGCATATCAACTCGTGATGGGTGATGTCACGAGGGCTTGTGTAACCGTTGTTGTGAGTTCTCTTTCTTGTGACGTGTGTAGTCACAAGGGCATGTGTTGCCATCGGTATTGTCTTTATCCTTTGTGTTGTGGTTATCCTTTGTGGTTTGGGATGTGTTCCCGTGTTATCTTTGTGAGTGTTGAGTCTTGTGTTGACTGTAGATCTTGGTTTTTGACTTATATACTTATGTATTCCGTTTCGAAAATGGCTTTACAACTTATATCTATCTATGTATGATATTTCACATGTATTGGTGGGTTACCAGCATTATTCGCTGACCGGGCGTCGTCCCATGTTTATCTTTGTGATCTTTCAGGTGATGTTTAGACGAGCGCGATGTCTAGTGCCTGGTAGTTTAGTGCCTTTCCCTTGTTTTGGCCTGTGAGCCGATGTAGTGATAGACTTATGGATTTTGGGATAGTTGTGTACACAATGCAGATTTGACTGCCGTAACGTTTATCATTGTTGGTAAACGTGGCATAACACCCCTGTTTGGATTTGCTTTTATCCAGTTACCTTTTTATCTTCCGCTGTGCTAGTATTTTGTTGTGTTATCTGCATGTGTTAAGGCTGTTGTTTTAGCTTGTTTTAGAGGGGTGTTACACCCGACGTCGTTCTATCAAGCTTGATTTGGGTCCCAACATGTTTCGGAATATTCTGTATGGCATCATCCCGGAAGTATTCTACCGGGAGGCCTGGGAGCCGAACCCATACCGCTATCTTCTCCAGCTTGGCCGTGTGGGCGTCGAAATTCGGTTTCCACCGCTGCGGGATAATGTAGCTATCGAAGAGCTTCCAAGGCCCTCCCAATAGGACATGCTTGTATTCCGCCTCCAGATTGAAGCAGACGATATAGCAACCAACCCCAGCATCAAGCATCTCAACTTTTCCGGTTATGTTCCAAAGCCGGAGCAACCTCTGTTGCAAGATAGTGAAAGCAGGAGGGTTTGCCAAGGTATTTGATAATCAAGTCCTTCTTCCAGGGTTTCACCAGGTCTGGGCCATCATAAACTCCTTCGAAAATTTTGCTACTGGGATTCCTTCTCTCATATCTTCCGTCTCCACATCCGGTTCCACGTCGCAATAGTAACACCCCACTTTTCTTAAACCTTATTAACAGTCTTAACCTTGAAAGATAAGCTAAGGCAGCAGAATAAACTTACTAAACAACTTAATAGAGGTGTCACCGCCACAATCACCCTTCACGGTGATTGCACAGGCAAGATTAAACAAGCTAAACCATTCAAGTCTTACTAATCATCAAACAAACTAGGGGATAAGACCTCGGTGTCCAGCACCATCAAAACAAAAGGGTAAGTCAACTAAAAATCTAAAAAACAACCAACATCAAGAGTTTAGACTACAACTAGCTATCTATGCTAATCTAGTCTACCTCGTACTCTCTCACAAACTGGGTCCACCTGAAAGGGGTTAACAAACAACAAGTAGAAAACAAACCCGTTAGCACGAAGCTAAGTATAACGTCACTCAACCCTGTAAAGTACTACAGTATATACTTTTGGAAAACAATTTTCACATACTTATATCAAGTATCCTCAATCACTTAAGCAACATATAAACATGCTCATCAGGGTTTCTATATACTTGCAACCTAATTATTCAATATGCATGCTTTCACAATTATTTAGCTTATCAACAAGCTCATACTTTCACATACTTATCTTATCAATAATCTCATATCATCATATATCTCAGTAAGCAATCTCATGCAAACACATAATTCAGTAAGTAATCTCATGCTATCACATAACTCAGTAAGTAATCTCATGCTATCATATACTCAACATGCAATCTCGTGCAATCATGTAATCTCTAAGCAATCTCATGCTATCATATACTCAACATGCAATCTCGTGCAATCATGTAATCTCTAAGCAATCTCATGGTATCATATACTCAACATGCAATCCCGTGCACTTAACTTGATCATGCAATAAAATGAACATGATGCTTTAGTATAAGTATAGATAGATATACCTATACACTCTTTTGTAAAAAGAATACTTTTTCTGTGGAGGTTTCTTAGAGTCACAATGACTCGCTTTTCACTTCTTTTCTAGAGTCTCAATAACTCGCTTTCTTTAAGAGTCGCAATGACTCACTTTCTTTAGAGTCGCAATAACTCGCTTTCTTATACTCATGGAGTTGTGGGCGAGGTAGGAACTTCACCATAATGTGAATGGACCTATCTAGGCTCGGCATCTAGCCGGCCTAATACTCATTTCGCCCACAGAACCACTCCCTTGGTTCTTTTCTCAAACTCTGTGGAATCAGGTATTGAACTATTAGTGTGCACACCCCCTGACCAGGATTCCAAGCCTGGCGGGCAGTTTCCAACCTAGTAACTCGGGAATATCGACCTCGTTACTTCGTATCGGATCGCAATGTCCGTTTGACAAAAACATTGAAAGAATGTCCGTTTGACAAAAAACCTTAAGTGAATCACAAATCATACAGAAATTGACAAAAACATATCAAATCACAGAAAGTGAAAAAAAAATAGATCTCTATACATGTATTATTTTTTTCGTAATGTTTCTGCCTCTATAAAGCATATAGTGCTGTGTATGATATTTTTTTTTTGAAATTCGTATCTCCCCTAAATTATAGGCGAATGTCGATTGTTTTTTTAACATCCGTATCTCGCATAAGGTATAAGCGAGATCTACACAATGTTTCCCAGAAATTTAAAAATATATCACATATCACGTATAGGAATTTTTTTACACACTTTAACACAGTTTCTACACAGTTTAACACAGTTTCTCGAGTGATTTTTTCACATATCATGTATAGCAATTTTTTACACACTTTAACACAGTTTCTCGAGTGATTTTTTTACAAATTAAAATCGAGTGATGTTAACATCCGTTTCTCGCCTAAACTATAGGCGAAATTCGAAATCACAGATCTGACAGAATAACATATATGCGAGATATACACTGAGGAAAACATTGATTACAGATCTAAATCACAGATCTAAATGACAAAAATTGAAAAACAGATCAAAATCACATATGAACATATTATTAACGCACATATAAATCACAAGTTGAAAAAAAAAAAAAAAATCTAACACAAACGAAAGTTAAAAAATCTTACCTGCAACGAAATGGAAGATAGTGCCTTGCTTGACTCCGCTGGGAAGAAGGAAGAAGTTGGTGTGCTTGACTTGCTGGGGAAAAATGGTTGTGCTTGACTCCGTTGGGGAAGAAAGGAGGAAGAACAATATGGTTTTTTTTTTTTTTTTTTTTTTTTTTTTTTTTTTTTTTCTTTTTTTTTTAAGGAGAAGGAAGAGGACGGATGGTGAGATGGTGAAGAGGGGAAAGTGAAAATGAGAGATAATGATGAAGAATGGGAGAGGAAAGGGTGAAATAGGAGATTAGAAATAGGATAAGGTAAGGAGAGAATCTGAATGGTGAATGGGGAGAGGAAACGGTGAAAACGGATATCAAGGGTTTCTCGCCTAACCTTTAGGCGAGAATCTTTTTTTTTTTTTTTTTTTTTTTTTTTTTTTTTTTTTTTTTTTTTTTTTTAAATCCTATCTCGCCTAACCTATAGGCGAGATATTCATTGGATTAAACTCTTATCACATTACAAATGAACTTCTTCAACACAAATACCGAAAAATCAGATATAAATTACAGATGAACTTCTTTCTGTCAACTTCTGTGATATAAATCACAAATTGAAAAAAAAAAATAAATACAACACATTGGGAATAACGTAAAATCATGGCATTGACGTCGTTAATCGGTGGTAGCATGGGTATCACATGTTCTTCGACATTGAAACTCATGTTTCATTCATAATCATCATTAAACTCTACCGAATCTAAGAAATAATTTTTGAAACAATACTCGCTAGTTTCTTCGGTTCCACAATCATCAAATATTATTATATAAATAGATCCACGTTGACAGTTGAAGAAGGCAAATTTGTGGTTGTATCCATTAGGGTTGTCGTGTACTAGCAAGCCTTGAAGCTGTGCCATTGGTTCGGCGTAAATCTGTAATTCATTATTCAACAACACATGCTTATTTCCATGCATAACTGTCACAACTTCATTATCTGATTCAGTGTTCGAAATGAAGTTTATCAACTCATCTTGTTCCAAAACCTGCCAAACATCAAGTAGTAACACCCTACATCCAGATAATTCCTCTATGCCAATACGTCTAGGTATACTAGACTGCGTGCGTATTGTTATCTGATGCAGTACTATACATAAATGCTTGGTTAGGACAACAAAGGATTATATGTTAAGAATATATGACTAGAGGATAAAATCGTAAATTTCACTTACTATCGTTAATTGGCATTCTTTCAATAGAATCACCTTCTTCATTATCAGTGAGGAAAACCAGATAGTTTTCTCGAAAAACAAAAAATTGAAATTTAAAGAGACTCATGTGGCGAAACAAAATTATATCATGATCTCGAATATCATATGCATCACAGAATTCCCTGAATCCAGTAGTGAAACACAATCCCTCAACAAACACTTCACATGGAGAGTTGTTACCATGAAACAGTTGTACAGAATAATAAATATGTTTAATCAAGTGTTCACACATGCAAAACGGAATGCGTAGACGCGGTCCGTACACGACCCTCGCACAAAACCAAGAAATTGTAGATTGTAATGGACAGTGGTAATGCACATATTTGAATGGGGGTTCCACCCCTTCAAACCATTCCACTGTCCCTATCGGTGGTCCCTCACGCCGGTAGCATCCTAATCAGAAGAAGAAAGTATTACTAATGATTTAACTAAATGACATTGATAAAAACATGTATGAAAATCGAAATTTATCCACGTACTCTCGTCGTAATGTGGATACGTCAAGGAAATTTCTTCAACAACCCAAAAATCATCCGGAGTGTGGATTAAGTGCTCGAGCGTTTGTATAGCTTCTCGGACAGTGGATATAACCAGTGGGGTAAAGTTCAATGCTAATACGTTACATAATAGCTCCCACCTCGGAGAAATTTTTAAAATGCTCCCATGAGTATCATCCTTTGTAAAAAAGCTCTAATTGGCAACCTCGTGTCGTTCACAGTTCTAACGTAAAATTCAAGTACGTTGCCAATATCTACACTCCCATGTCTTAATACTGAATATGATGTAAAAATATTCATATTAGATGTAAGGGTTTATCTTTGGGTTTATCAAGGATTCGGTATAGATACAAATATGCACAACTGAAAGGGTTTATCAATGGTTTATATAGTGATAAATGACCAATCCCGCCTATGCCTTAGGCGAGATAGTCATCAGATAATCTGACTTATCTCGCCTATGCCTTAGGCGAGATTTGAATCTCTGAAACACGCTGTTGAGGAATAACTCAGCTTATTTGACCACTATTAATTGTTTGATTTAGTTAAAATATCAATATAAATGTTTGGTTAATTAGCTTTTTGCAACTCCAAAAGGCTAAAATTAAAAAAGCTACTCCATGCAACTTTTTCAATAAGCTTTTTGAGAAAACACAATCAGCTAACTGCTATTAGCTAATAGCCATTTTACCAAACATGGCCTACATATGATAAAAAATACTCATGCATCAAATAAATTTGATTACACGCGCACATCATTAATGCTGACAATATGGATTAACAGAACTCTTAACATTAAAAACGAAGGACAAGATGGCTTTCATTAGTTGGCATGAGACCCAACCGTTGATTCAATTATTTATCTAACATTTGTTTAAATTCTTGTATTATCGCAACGACTTTCAATGTGTGTTCATAAGAGAAAATTTCAAGTTTGGTCCACTGACTATTGGAGTTATGTTAATTGTAACACTTGACTATCAAAAATGTTATTTTAGTACCTTGACTGTGTATTCTATCAATTTTGGTCACGCCGGCCAAATTACCGGCGAATTTTCACCGGAAAAACCTAAGTCAACAAATGTATTGAATTGGAAGGGGCAAAATAGTATTTTCTTATCCACTACCGGCGAAGGGGTTTGTGTGACTTAATTTCTGTCGAATTCCTTCCTTTTGAATTCCCTCTCCAACGCCATCAACGAAAGAACCCATTCCTATTGAATTCCATTAATGTTTAAAAATTCATTTAATTTCTATTCTTAAAATCATATTTTCCCGTGCATTAATTTTCACAGTCTGTTTGTGCGACTGAAGCCTGGAAGCTGAGGAATGCCCGACTGTGGCGCCGCCGTCGCTGGCAGTGGCGGGGCGGTTTTCGAAGACGGTTATGTCACTGGAAATCATAAATTTTCCAGAATCATCGAGATGGTCTTAGGAAGGTCAGATTGATGATGCAATTGATGACTTGTTGCCTGATTGTGTCCGATTTCTCTAGATTTCTCCCCAGCGAAGAGATTTTTGTGCGCAATCTCGCACAAATGTCAGACTGGCAGATTTTGTTGAGGAGCAGCCAAATTTAGTTGGCGATCAGTCAATTAAACATCCAACTATGCGAATTGCAGCGCTGGATTGGAGTCGCCTGTTGGATTTAGAGGAGCGGTTGACCTTGATAGGGGCGATTTGCACGGGAGAGGCCATCTCTAAATGTTCTAAAAGCGGAGATGCGAGCGACGCTCCGTTTGGAAGGGGAATTGCAGATTGGATCATTGAATAAGAGAAGTATGCTCCTGCAATTCACATCAGAGGATGATCGGAGAAGGCGAGAAGAGTTTGGCTGAGGTCTCAGGCCATAGTGGATCAAAAAAGACTATTTTGCCCCTTCCAATTCAATACATTTGTTGACTTAAGTTTTTCCGGTGAAAATTCACCGGTAATTTGGCCGGCGTGACCAAAATTGATAGAAATTTCATAGTCAAGGTACTAAATTAACATTTTTGATAGTCAAGTGTTACAATTAACACAACTCGAATAGTCAGTGGACCAAAATTGAAATTTTCTCGTGTTCATAATTTTCTCTTGAAATTTCATCTTGCATACATGAAAATATTTGTTGTGTTCGTGAAGGTCTTGAATTAAATGGGCCGGCAGTATAAGTTGAAGACGATGATGAACTTTGTTCCTGTTGTGTGTGTGACACCCCAAAAATCCACACTCCAAACCATGAATTAATTGAGTAATTAATTCTATTTCTTTTGAGGAATTGATTCCTAAAATCCTGATTTTTGATACTCATGGACTAGTATTTGACTAGTCAATCTTTAAGTGGTGTTGTACCTTGTGCTTTAAGAGGAGTTCCCTTGTTCCTTACACTTTCTAAGAGTTAGTAAGGGTATCCTTGTCTTTTCACCAAGAGCTAGTTTTGTAACCTAAACCTAGAAGACTTCTTCATTTCATTCCCTTACATTTCCTAGAAAATATCTCTACCTTCTCTCTAGAAAACAAGAGTAGCTTGTTCTTCAAGCCAAAAGAAGCCTTTGTCAAGATTCCAAGTTTTGCTTCCAAGATTCAATCTTTCCTCTATTTTGGCATCTAGAAGGGTAAGATCTAAGCTTGTCTAGTCTTTTTGGTTCCATCTTAGTTGTCTTTTTCTTAAAGGTTGGATCTTTATGATCTTTTGGTTTGATCTTGAAGTGGGTTTGGCTAGTGAGCTTAGTGGAGAGCTTGTTGTGGTGTAAGAAGAGTCTTTTGGTCTTCAAGAGGTAACCCATGCTCTACAAAACCTATTTTGCTTACCTATATATGATTTCTTGGCTTCTACTTGTGTTTTGCTATGAAATGTGACAGTTTATGCATTTATCTTGTGATATTGCATATCTAGAGCTTGTGTTTAGGTTTCCTTTGTGCCATTGCTTGGCATTTTCCTTGGTTCAAGTCATTTTGTTGTGCTTGGTGAGATTTGGCATGTTTTGGACTTGAATTTGTGTTTGAAGGAGAAAATCCCCGAAGGGATTGTTTGACACAGGAGCGTGTACCCGCGGGCGGAACGGCGGGGAGAGCCCTACCCGCCGCCCACCCGCCGGTAGACGGTAATGTGGGTGTTGTACCCGCGGGCAGAACCACGGGTAGGGGCCTACCCGTGGGTCCACCCGCGGGGAACACGTTGGAGTTGAGATGGGATTTGTTCCCCGTGTTTCGTTTATCTTGGTCTTTGATCTTTTGGCCTTCCGTTGTTCTTTTGTGGAACTATTTGAGCGTCTTCTTGATGTTTCGTAGGTCTAGAGCTTTATGGTAGGTATCCATGTAGGATCTTTGGTGTTGTGTATCGTGCTAAGTGTTCAACATTGTGTTTCGTTGAACCGTGTAGTGTCTTGTGTGTTCCTCGGAACTATCTTGAGTTTCCTCGTTGTTGAGCTTGCTAGTTATTATCCTAATGCTAGCGTCGTTGTTGTCGATGGGTGGTGACCTGTCTCTTATTTGAGTATGTTTCGTACCTCTGTTGCAATCCGTTGCTTGTTTCGCGTGAGTGGTGGTGCGTGTGTGGCTTTACCTGGATTGCACGATTAGTGGTATGGGACGCTAGTCACCAAGGTATTGCAGCGGTCCTCGTGGTAGCCGTGACGTGATTTCATGGAGTTGTGGCTGAGTCCACGTGTTTGGGGGATAACATTGTGTTATCCGGGCATGTGTTGCCGTGAATTGGTGGGTTTTCGTTGGTGGTTATAGGTGGGGGACGACGGTCCCGGAGGAATAAGGTTGGACTTGGCTGTACAGGGGCTTTCTGGAGGTAATGGTTGGCACCGAAGGTACAAGGTTGGGGGTAGCCATAAGGTTGGAACAGGGCATAAGGAAGGCATATCAACTCGTGATGGGTGATGTCACGAGGGCTTGTGAAGCCGTTTTTGTGGTGAGTTCTCTTCTCTCGTGACGTGTGTAGTCACGGAGGCTTCTGGTGTGGTGTTTTGGCATGTGTTGCCGTTGGGTGAGTCTTTATCCCTGTGTGTGGTTAACCTTTGTGGTTTGGGATGTGTTCCCGGTTTTGCCCTTGTGAGTGGTGAGTCTTGTGTTGTCTTTTGATCTTGGTTTTGACTTATATATATGTATTCCGTTTCGAAAATGGTTTTCATATTATATATCTACCTATTTATGATACTTAACGGTATTGGTGGGTTACCAGCATCTTTCGCTGACCGGGCGTCGCCCCGATGTTTATCTTTGTATCTTTCAGGTGATGCGTAGTCGAGCGCGATGTCTAGAGCCGGTAGCTTAGCACCTGTATCTTTATACAGTGTTGTTGAGGCCTGTGTGCCAATGTCTTTAGATTGTTCTAGTTTGGTTGTTTTTGGGATAGTGTTACACTTGCAGATTGTCGCCGTAGCGTATACCTAGTGTGGTATACGTGGCATAACACCCCGTTTTGGATTCCTTTTATCCAGTTATCTTTTTATCTTCCGCTGTGCTAGTTTTGTGCTTGATCTGCAGGTGTTAAGACTCGTTTTAAGTAGTCTTGTTTTGGGGGGGGGGGGGGGGGGGGGGGTGTTACAGTGTGAATGCATTATAAGCGGCAAAAGATTCATCTTTAGATGCGAAAGACTTGTATAAATTGTCACTAAATCCATGAACTTGTGCTTTTGCATCTTCCCAATTGCCATATATTCCGGGACAACGTCCAACGAACACAACAGAAATATGTGTCTGATTCACATCAGAAACTTTACTCCTGAATAGACATATCATTTACAAATAAAGACAAAAAACTTTATCAAAATGTATGTTTGATTAACATCAGAAACTTTACTACTGAATAGACATATCATTTACAAATAAAGACAAAAAACTTTATCATCAGATTTCAAACTCCTTGATAGACATATCATTTACAAATAAAGACAAAAAACTTTATCAAAATGTGTGTCTGATTCGAAAATGTAATTTGACTGATTCTCTAATAAAGGCAAGCTGTGGAAGTCAGAGATTCGAAAATGTAATAAAATTTTAAAAAGTTGATAAGCCTCATCACTGGCCAAACAGAGATTCGAAATTATGATGGGTTGAAAATGTAACAAAATTGAAAATAGTTGATAAGTCTTAAATTTGATAAGTCTAATCACTGGCCAAATTATGATGTACTGAAATTGTAAGAGTTATAAATTATGATGGGTTGAAAATGTACTGAAATTTTAAAAAGTTGATAAGCCTCATCACTGGCCAAACAGAGATTCGAAATTATGATGGGTTGAAAATGTAACAAAATTTAAAATAGTTGATAAGTCTTAAATTTGATAAGTCTAATCACTGCCCAAAATAGAGATTCGAATCTCGCCTATCACATAGGCGAGATTGGTCAGATGATGAGACCCCTCATCTATTTCATCAGAGTTATAAATATGAACTTAGTTGGAAATGTACTGAAATTGTAAGAGTTATAAATTATGATGGGTTGAAAATGTACTAAAATTTTAAAAAGTTGATAAACATCATCACTGGCCAAATAGAGATTCGAAATTATGATGGGTTGAAAATGTAACAAAATTTAAAATAGTTGATAAGTCTAATCATTGGCCAAAACAGAGATTCGAATCTCGCCTAACATATAGGCGAAATTTGTTTTTCACGTACAATTTCGCCTACTCATAATTCATCGCATGTCAATATAAACGAAAAATCCAACCAATTGAAAGAGAAATCCCATTCCAAACAATTCGAAGTTCCAACTATAGAATTGCATTCTTCTATCTCAAAAATACTAACTCCCTTCTGAAAAATACTTACATCCTACACACAACAAATGGCTGGTTCATCACAAGACGCTTGCCAATTGTCCATTTTTAGGGTGGTCAAATTTGTCAATATTCCACACCACCACAAATGTACTACACATTACCCCCACGGGCCATCATTACCATACGTGTTGTCAGATCATTACCTTTTGTTGTTGATTTCATACGCAACGACATGGGAATTACTTTTGATGTACCATTAGAACTTACTGGAAGATTCTTATACGACAGTCCCATGGGTCTACTACAAATGGCATATCATATATACATTCCAGATCAATGGGATTACTTTGTGTTGCAAACACATCGCCTTGGTGAGGTCCACGTGTATGCTGCACCAGAAGTGAATAACCAAGGCGGTGCGTATCAGTCGCAACACACATGCACAGATTTTTTGGCTGACATTGAACCACCATCCGCAGACTTGGGTTCTTACAACCAATATGCGGAATTCTCTTGCCGGGACAATCCTTTTCATTCGCTGACGATTAATGCGGATGAAGCATCTGGTAGCCGCGTATTAACGGAAAACAAGGAGACAGTTTGTACACCCCAAACAAGCGATCTAGAAAGAATAGTGTCCGCCCCATCGGAAGCCGAAGGAGATCCAACCAACGACGAGGGCGTGTTTAATTTCCCCACTGAATTACTCCAACCACGAACCAGACGTGGAAATAGGGTTGACGATTCTCAGATTCCATTCTACCACGCCCTAGTATCTTTTGAAGAGGATGATGACGAGCCAACTCCGTCCTACGATCATGAAACGTAACACAGATGATCCAAGAAGGAATGGTTTTTCCAAACTTTGAAGAGATAAAGTGTAACACCCCAGATTTTCTAAACTTTTAAAACTTATATAATAAAGGTAATACTATTATTAATACCAAAATGGAGCATACTAAACATTAGAGTTTGGGGTGCTATGCCACATCTGAGCTGGAAAGCTCAGATGCACAGGCTAAACTAACTAAATATCCTCGAAGCAATGTCAATACATCATTATGGCACGCAGGCCGAAAGGAAAACTATCTATCTAAGCTTCGGTCCTCTAACGCGCTTCGGAGTCTACTCATCTGTGCCTGAAAGCCAAATATATCTGTTCAGCGAATAATGCTGGTAACCCACTCCAACACGTTAAAATACAATATAGGTATATATATATATATATATATATATATATATATATATATATATATATATATATATATTTATAGATATAGGAAAACCATTTTGAAGCCGGAAGATATATACTTAGGAGACTCTAGTTTTAAAACCAGGAATAGACTCGACAAGTAGTGACAAGCACATTCGACAGTTATAATCGAGCATATAAAGACACTAGCATATATCCCAAGGTCACAAGCATACTTCACATTATTCATATCATCATTCAATCATTATTTTATCACATAAGCACACTTTGGTGGCGCCACAGGACCAATCGAATGCCCATATATGAGGGTCAGCGCATATAGCGCTAACACGGCCCCGCAGCACCCTGCCTCATACCGCAGCATGAAGGGGTTAACCGCAGCCAACAGATGAGCCGCAGCTCATCAAACCGTTTCGAGCCAAACGGTGGACCGCATCCCAAATGTAACACCCCTTAAAAACATGCTATTTAAAAGCCTTAAACATGCAGATAACTGAACTAAACAACAAACACAGCGGAAGACTGGAAGATAGATAGATAGACATAATCCGGAACACGGGGTGCTATGCCACGTTCACCAAAAGGATGAACGCACCCGGCAACATCTGCAATGTTTACATCTAAACCCATTGTCTCAAAGTTCTACATCTAAGCTGGCACACAGGCCACAAAACGAAAGGGAGAAGCTATACTAGCAAGTACTAGACCGCGCACTCGTCTAGACATCACCTGAAAGAACACAATAAAACATGGGACGACGCCCGGTCAGCGAATAATGCTGGTAACCCACCAATACATGTGAAATATCATACATAGGTAAAATATAAGTTTGTAAAGCCATTTTCGAAACGGAATACATATATATAAGTCAAAACCAAGAGTAATAGTCAACACAAGACTCACCACTCTCAACAACAACACAGGAACACATCCCAAGACCACAAGGAACAACACGACTCACAAGAACGGCTCAAGGCATGATCTATCATCACACAATAGATCAAAACCCGACAAGCACAACGCAAAGGAATAAGACTCACCCACGGCAACACATGCCAAGGCAACACTTGCCTTTATGACTACACATGTCACAAGAGAAGAACTCACAATAACGGCTACACGAGCCCTCGTGACATCACCCATCACGAGTTGATATGCCTTCCTTATGCCTGCTTCCATCCTTATGGCTACCCCCAACCTTATTTCTTCATCCAACCATTACCTCCAGGACCCCTGTACTTCTTAGTCCAACCTTTTCCCTCCTGGGATCGTCGTCCCCCACCAACAAACCACCAACAAGACCACCAATTTCATAGTACACGAGGGTACCGTACACACACACGGCAACACATGCCACCCAAGAATCACGTGAACCTTACACAAAGGTCACAACTCCATAATCACGTCACGGCCACCACGAGGACCGCTGCAATACCTTGGTGACTAGTGTCCCATACCACTAATCGTGCAATCCAGGTAAAGCCACGCACACATCACACCTCAACAGTAATCAATCAACGGATCACAACGAAGATATGAAACCATACTCAATCAAGGAATGGATCACAGTACAACAACAACAACGATGAATAACACAAGTTATCATCAACCAATAGGAAGGTACAAACAACACACATGCTAGCATTTAAACACCGAGCTAGCATGCTTATCAAACGGGTAAACCAAACGTGGTTCCGAAGAACACACAAGACTCATCACGGTTCAACGAATCACAATGTTGAACACTTAGCACGATTCAAGACACCAAAACCTACACGGATGATGCCTACCATATAGTTCTAGACATACGAAACATCAAGAAAACACTCAATAGTTCCACAAAAGAACATCGGGAAGTCAAAAGACCAAATACCGAGTCAAAAGAATCACGGGGAACAAATCCCAATCAACATCACCACACGTACCCGCGGGTAGGCCTCTACCCGCGGTTCCGCCCGCGGGTATAGGTCACCCAAAACGTGTACCCCGCGGGTGGGCGGGGGGTTGGACCCCTACCCGCCGTTCCGCCCGCGGGTATACCCCTGTACCACAAATAATCTCTTCGGGGATTTTCAACTCCAAGCTCAAATTCAAGTCCAAAACATGCCAAATCTCACCAAATACAACAAAATGACTTGAATCAAAGGAAATGCCAAGCAATGGCACAAATGAACCCTAAACACAAGCTCTAGATATGCATTTTCACAAGACAAATGCATAAACCCTCACATTTCATAGCAAAAACGCAAGTAGAATCCAAGAAATCACATATAGGTAAGCAAAATAGATTTTGTAGAGCATGGGTTATCTCTTGTAGACTAAAGACTTCACTTTACACCTCAACAAGCTCCTCACAAGGCTCACCTTCCAAACCCACTTCAAGAACATACCAAAAGATCATAAAGATCCTATCTTTAAGAAAAGACACCCTAGATAAAACCAAAAACACAAGATGAACTTAGATCTTACCCTCCTAGATGCCCAAATATATGAAAGGTTGAATCTTGGAACCAACTCTTGAAGTTTTGGCAAGGCTCCAACTTGGCTTGGAAGAAAAGCTACCCACCTTTTTAGAGAAAAGGTGGAGCTAGATTTTTAGAAAGTGTAAGAAAAGAATGAAGGTGGTCTACTAGGTTAGGTTACAATACTAACACCAAGTGAAAGGTCAAGAATACCCTTACTAACATAATGAAGTGTAAGAAACAAGGGAACTCCTTACAAAGCTCAAGGTACAACTTTGACTTTGGGGTTGACTAGTCAATTACTAGTCCGCAATTATTAAATTTCAGGAATTTAAGGAATTAAATTACAAATTGAAATAGGATTAATTACTTAATTAATCCCTTAATTGAATTTGGATTTCGGGGTGTCACATCAAAAGTGTATCTCTGACCGTAGCCAGGCTATGAACCGCAGCTCATGGAAAACGTTTGCGAGCCAAACGTTAGACCGCAGCCCAAAAGTGTATTTCTTACCGCAGCCAGCTTATGAACCGTAGCTCATGTATCACCAATTTGACCACAGCCAATATTGGGGAATCATGCACACATAACACATAACAAGCACATGCAACCCACATTAACACATTGGGAAGGGGGAGAAAATGTATAATGAAACCTATGCGTGGTCATCTACATACTAGGAATAATCCTAAGGGGTTCATACTCCTTTCACCTAGGCCAAAGGGGTACCGATTCAACTAGCATGCAATACATAAGACTCTGTTTTCCTACGAATGGTACCCGAAACATCAAACTAGACTTAGGCACGATAAACGGAGTCCGTTGGGACACCACGAGGGTCGGGGAAACATCAAACGGGGAAACCACCATCCCGAAGAGGGAAAAACCAGTGGGTGGCCGGCGGGTGGAGGACCACCCGCCGGCGGCGAGAAACCGGGCCGCGGGTGCCCTACGGGCAATCGCCTGCCCGCCGGCTGCCCACTGCCGGCGACGCCCAAAATGGGGCAGCGGGTAAGTGGCGGGTTCCCCTACCCCCACCTACCCCCCACTGACTCTTTTTCAATATATTGGTCCCGGGATCTTTCATGGAACCCGAAACCATGTTTAGTCACTTTTAAACATAAACGACGACACCACGTAGTCAAATATCGGATCAAAACCAAGAATAATATTGAACTCATCCTAACATGACTTCTAAGCATAATTAACACCCGAGCATGCCAAATCCCACCCTATTATATTAAGAATATCATAATACGAAATCCCCCATGCGAAAATAGGTTTTGTTGAGACATGGGTTACCTCTTAGCCTTAATTAATCCTCCCTTGGCTATTAAGGTTCTTCCCAAAGATTTCCATCCGATTGATCTCCCTAGGCTTGGTGGTGGTGAATCTCCCGGGAATATTTTCGTGTAATATAACTATGGGTGGTAAGGGTTCTAATTGCTTTCTAATCCCCTATTTATAAAATCAGGAATCCTAATCCTAATCTGAATAGGAAAGGCCTACTTTCTTTATTCCTAATAGGCTTAAGTCTCTAGTTTAGGCAAGGGTCCACGATCCATAGTGGACCACATTAATTAATTAAAGGGAATCCTAACAAAATTAAATCCTTTTTAATTATTATTAATGGAATTAATTAAATATTTACTCCGGGATTGAAGGCCGTAACACGGGGTGTTACACCCTCCCCCCTTTACAAGAAGCTTCGTCCCCGAAGCTTAGAAATCATTACGGGGATAACGAGTCAAAACTAGTACGGTGGTTATATAGAGAAAGTATTCTACGGGGAAAATGTATAATTATATATCTTTGTATACAGGGTTTTTGGGAACGATTGGGGTAAAAGGACAAAGAGAGGGGACTGCTCGGGTTTCAAACTTGAGGACAAGGTGAATTTAGGAATTAGGATCAAAGTTTTCAAAGTTGCAACTTAGGAAGTGAGGTTGCTACCTTGTATGGAATCGTTAAAATGGGGAATCAAGGATGAGGTTTGAAGGGTAGAAAGGGTTTTGCAATAAGACGTGGTTCGATTGTCAAAGGGAAGGAATCGAATTTGGCTAGGATGGGTTAAGGATTCTCGACGTCGAGTGATTATTCCTGTTTGAAGCCCGATTATGACGTCAAGACAAACTGACGATCCTTTTTCTTTAGTTTTGGCCCCGCTTGGCTCTAAGATTTCCGTTGATATTTTCTTTCCATGCTAAGGTCTCATCCATCTTTACCGCTTTTGAGGGAATTCTTGTGATGAATTCCGTGCATACTCTCCCAAAATGCCCAAAAGTCTTGACCTAGTCAGTTAGCAGAACCAATCCTTGGGTCTCAACTCCCGATTCTTGTTGGGGTTCCATGAGGATCAAGGGACTTTGGGTTGGTTTCCTTGTTTTATTGAATTTCATCTCTTCCTTGGTAGGTGAAATCCTTAGCACGACTTGACGTCCTTCCCGAGCTTTAGCTTGTTGCGCCCTTTTGGCGATGCTTCTAGTAGTGAAAGCTTCTTAGCACGCTTCCTTCCTTCTTGGAATGCAGTCAGTTTATTGATTCTTGTCGCGAAATGACTCGGCGGTCCTTACGAGTTGTTTTACTTCCTTGTTTGGCCCTTAAAGTAATTGAGGTCTTGATACCAATGTGTTCCCTACACTTCCCTTTGAACGTACGACCCTAGAATGGGTGCATGAAATCTTATGATACGACATGTCCTTAGACTCTAGTCGTCTTATTTTGTTCTTCTTGGGCGGAAGGGATGTCTCCTTTATTCTTCACGGATTCGGGGATTTTTGGTAAGGTAAATAAAGGGTTAAGGACTGGAACGGGTTTGTACCATAGTTTTCGGCATTCTTGCTCTTTACGGAAAGATCTTGAAGGAGTTTTTTTGATACTCGAACGATAGCCATGGTTTGTAAGAAACTAGGTCCACCCTTAGAGCTTGACTCGAGGCCATTGTAAGTCCGTAACTCGACTTCTTGGTTTGCACGTTTCTTTTTGTCAATCATCCCTAGTTGGTTGGATTGTAGGGTTCAACCGTAACTCCACAACTAACGCTATCGATAGCTCCTCTTGAAAATGATACATAGGCCTAATTCGTTTAACACCTTGAGATGATTCATGGCTCTTTTACTCCAAGGACTCACGTAGGTCCTTGCTACTTGTCCAATCGGTAGGGTCTCATTTACAGTTAACAATCTTGAAATCTTCATAAGGTGGCCTTGAGATGATTCATTGTCTTGGTTAACAACAAGCCCTCTTTGGTCTTTCTTGAGGTTTGGCCTGTCGTCCGGTCCCATTTAATCCTTTAGCGATCAAATGCTTAGTGATGTCTTTCTCTTCCTTGGAATGCACTTGGTTAACTGCTCTTGTTGCCGCGTGACGTTTTGGTGATTCTGTGTGTCGCAGGTGTTTCTTACGGTGTCTTAAAACCATCAAGGTCCTCATTCCCAAGTAAGGTTTCTTATTGCAGTGGAGCTTAGTGCACGGCATTTTCTACGCTCCCGCCACCTCTGCTTTACACGCCGAGTCCTTTTTAACAACTATCCTAACACCAACCTAATAGGTGTCAACCCTTACGCCATCTAGGCAAAGCGAGGGGTTTACACCACTTGTAGGGTTTTAGCAAGGGTTCGAAAGAGAGGGATACAAAACTAGAGCAATGGTAATGATTCCAAGCTCATAATGATTTAGGGTTTCCAGGGATAAATTAGATACAACTAGGAGTAGGTGAAGGCACAACGGGTGTTTGGTTGCTTTCAAGGATAACCAAGGATTTCGAGGCAAGGGTTTCAACAATTAGGAATATCGAGAGGCTGGGATTCAAGGGCGAATGATATTTCAAGCTGAGGCAAAGGCTTCACGAGTCAACATGATATACTTACCTCGCACTAAAGATTAAGTAGATGCGTTGTTCATGCGTTACTTCACTTCCTTGTATTTAATTGGCGTCCTAGTTCTCTTTACAAGTGGTCCCCCACCTTCGTTATTCCTTTTCCGGATTTGCTCCTGAACTCCCCGTTGTAGTAGTTGGATTTGATAGCGGTCGGTGGTGTTGGTGTAGGCTTCGTTAAGGGTTCGGGGTTTGCTTACGATTAGGGCCTTTCGGGCTTCGAAGTTGAGGCCTGACACAAACTTCTCTATCTTGGTTGTCTCTGTTGGAAATAATTCGGGCGCGAAACGAGTCAGCTCGACGAATCGTTTGTGATATTCCATGACGGTGGTCATCCCTTGTTTGAGGTGGAGAAATTCCTCGTACATGGTTGCCCTCACGTGCGCGGGGTAGAACCGTTCTCGTAGCCGTGTTTTTAGGTATTCCCAGTTGAACCCCGGTTCTTGTCTATAAGTGGGTCCTTCGTGGATCCACCAAAGATCGGCCTTGTGTCCGAAGTCGAATGAGGCTATCTCTACGCGGCGTTCCTCTAGGCATTCCACTAACCCGAGGATTTTGTCGAAGGTTCGGATCCATTCTTCGAGGATCGTGGGATCCTTTTCTCCTGAGAAGATGGGTGGCCGATGATTTGAAACTTGTCGAGTGACATCCGAGTTTCCGTTTGGTGGTGGTGGTGGTTGGTTGTTGTTATGGAGGACCACGTCGCTCAGTGCCTAGGCGACCTGAGTTAGTTGTTGTAGATTCTGAGCTAGGGGATCGTGAGCGGAGGGTTCGGGGGTCCTTGACTGACTTCTTGTTGGTGCCATGCCGATAGTCTACAGGACCAATATTTATTGTAACGGTAAGTTAGTAGGTTGCACCCTTACCTTGGGGGGAATTCATAAATTAAGTGCAGATTAGAGTGAGGGGAAAGTTAGGCATGTAGTGATAGGTAAACCCATAATCTCACAGCGCGTCCTAAGTTTCCTGAATCCTATGTACCTAAATACCTAGAGTTCAAGCTTAATGTCCTAAGGTCTTGTCTAAGAGTCTTATCCTAGGGTCGAACTTAGGCTCTGATACCAACTGTAACACCCCAAATTTGCGAAACTTTTAAAACTTATATAATAAAGGTAATACTATTATTAATACCGAAATGGAGCATACTAAACATTAGAGTTTTGGGTGCTATGCCACATCTGAGCTGGAGAACTCAGATGCACATGCTAAACTAACTAAATATTCTCGAAGCAATGTCAATACATCATTATGGCACGCAGGCCGAAAGGAAAACTATCTATCTAAGCTTCGGTCCTCTAGCGCGCTCCGGAGTCTACTCATCTGTGCGTGAAAGCCAAATATATCTATTCAGCGAATAATGCTGGTAACCCACTCCAACGCGTTAAAATACAATATAGGTATATATATATATATATATATATATATATATATATATATATATATATATATATATATATATATATAGGAAAACTATTTTGAAGCCGAAAGATATATACTTAGGAGACTATAATTTTAAAACCAGGAATAGACTCGACAAGTAGTGACAAGCACATTCGACAGTTATAATCGAGCATATAAAGACACTAGCATATATCCTAAGGTCACAAGCATACTTCACATTATTCATATCATCATTCAATCATTATCTTATAACATAAGCACACTTTGGTGGCGCCACAGGACCAATCGCATGCCCATACATGAGGGTCAGCGCATATAGCGCTAACACGGTCCCGTAGCACCCTGCTTCATACCGCAGCATGAAGGGGTTGACCGCAGCCAACCGATGAACCGCAGCTCATCAAACCGTTTGCGAGCCAAACGGTGGACCGCAACCTAAAAAGTGTATCTCTGACCGCGGCCAGGCTATGAACCGCAGCTCATGTAAATCGTTTGCGAGCCAAACGTTGGACCGCAGCCCAAAATTGTATTTCTTACCGCAGCCAGTTTATGAACCGCAGCTCATGTATAACCAATTTGACCGCAGCCAATATTGGGGAATCATGCACACATAACACATAACAAGCACATGCAACCCACATTAACACATTGGGAAGGGGGAGAAAACGTATAATGAAACCTATGCGTGGTCATCCACATACTATAAATAATCCTAAGGGGTTCATACTCCTTTCACCTAGGCCAATGGGGTACCAATTCAACTAGCATGCAATATACAAGACTCTTTTATCCTAAGAACGGTACCCGAAACATCAAACTAGACTTAGGCACGATAAACGGAGTCCGTTGGGACACCACGAGGGTCGGGGAAACCACCATCCTGAAACCGGGCAGCGGGTGCCCGACGGGCAGTCGCCTGCCTGCTACCGGCGACGCCCAAAATGGGGAAGCGGGTAGGTGGCGGGTTCCCCTACCCCCACCTACCCCCCACTGACTCTTTTTCAATATATTGGTCCCGGGATCTTTCGTGGAACCTGAAACCATGTTCAGTCACTTTTAAACATAAACGACGACACCACGTAGTCAAATATCGAATCAAAACCAAGAATCATATTAAACCCATCCTAACATGACTTCTAAGCATAATTAACACCCGAGCATACGAAATCCCACCCAATTATATCAAGAATATCATAATACGATATCCCCCATTTAACCTAGGGCTCTAATCATATTCAAATCATCAAAATTATAGTTTATCTTTAAAATCAAGAACACCAAGATTTATCAACAACAACACACAATTATCAAGATCCTCTTATAATCATCAAGATTATCAAAATCAACACATAAGATCAACTCATCAATCATCAAGATCATATCATCATCATTATAAAAGATTTATCAAGACGCACGCATAGAGAAGGAGCCAAAGAAGAAGATTATAGCAAGGAAAATAGGTTTTGTTGAGACATGGGTTACCTCTTAGCCTTAATTAATCCTCCCTTGGCTATTAAGGTTCTTCCCTAAGATTTCCATCCGATTGATCTCCCTAGGCTTAGTGGTGGTGAATATCGTGGGAATATTTTCGTGTAATATAACTATGGGTGGTAAGGGTTCTAATTGCTTTCTTGTAACACCCCCCAAACAAGACCTATATAAAAGCCTTAACACATGCAGATTAAACAACAAAACTAGCACAGCGGAAGATAAAACGAAACTGGAAAAAAGAAATCCAACGGGGTGTCACGCAACGCCTACCAAACAAGGTAAACGCTACGGCAAACAATCTGCAAGTGTATACATCTATCCCAAAACATCAGTCTAACTACATTGGCACACAGGCCACAAAAGCAAGGATAAAGGTGCTAAGCTACCAGGCTCTAGACATCGCGCTCGTCTAAACATCACCTGAAAGATACAATGATAAACATTGGGACGACGCCCGGTCAGCGAATAATGCTGGTAACCCACCAATTCCGTTAAGTTTCATAAATAGGTAGATATAAGTCATAAAAACCATTTTCGAAACGGAATATATATATATATATATATATATATATATAAGTCAAAACCAAGATCAACTGTCAACACAAGACTCATCACTCTCAAGGATAACACGGGAACGCATCCCAAACCACAAAGGTTAACCACACGCAAGGATAAAGACTCACCCAACGGCAACACATGCCAAAACAACACAAGCCTCCGTGACTACACACGTCACGAGAGAAGATCACACAACGCCGGCTTTACAAGCCCTCGCAACATCACCGATCACGAGTTGGTATGCCTTCCTTATGCCCTGTTTCAACCTTATGGCTACCCCCAACCTTGTACCTTCTTTCCAACCATTACCTCCAAGACCCCTGTACTTCTTAATCCAACCTTATTCCCCCGGGACCGTCATCCCCCACCAACAACCACCAACGAAAACCACTAATCACGGCAACACATGCCCGGATAACACATGTTATCCCCCAAAAACGTGGGCCAATCACTCAGGCCACAACTCCTTAATCACGTCACGGCCACCACGAGGACCACTGCAATACCTTGGTGACTAGTGTCCCATACCACTAATCATGCAATCCAGGTAGAGCCACACACGCACCACAACTCAACAAGAGTCAAACAACGGATCACAACGAAGGTATGAAACATACTCAATCAAGGAATGGGTCACAGCCCAACGACAACAACGATGAATAACACAAGTTATCATCAACCAAACGGAAGGTACAAACCACACACACGCTAGCATTAAGACAATAAACTAGCATGCTTATCAACGGGGAAACTCAAGATAGTTCCGAAGAACACACAAGATACCTCTTGGTCCAACGAAACACAATGTTGAATACTTAGCACGATTCAAGACACCAAAGTCCTAACATGGATACCTACCATATAGTTCTAGACGTACGAAACATCAAGAAGACACTCAAATAGTTCCACGAAAGAACATCGGGAAGTCAAAAGATCAAATACCGAGTCAAACAAATCACGGGGAACAAATCCCGAACGAACACCACCGTGTTCCCCGCGGGTGGACCCACGGGTAGGCCCCTACCCGTGGTTCTGCCCGCGGGTACACAACCCACAAGCCTTTGTACCAGAGGGTGGGCGGCGGGTAGGGCTCTCCCCGCCGTTCCGCCCGTGGGTACATACTCCTGTGCAAAATAATCCCTTCGGGGATTTTCTTCTCCAAACACAAATTCAAGTCCAAAACATGCCAAATCTCACCAAACACAACAAAATGACTTGAACCATGGAAAATGCCAAGCAATGGCACAAAGGAACCCTAAACACAAGCTCTAGATATGCAATATCACAAGACATATGCATAAACCCTCACATTTCATAGCAAAACACAAGTAGAATCCAAGAAATCACATATAGGTAAGCAAAATAGGTTTTGTAGAGCATGGGTTACCTCTTGAAGACCAAAAGACTTCACTTTACACCACAACAAGCTCTCCACAAGGCTTACTTTCCAAACCCACTTCAAGATTAAACCAAAAGATCATAAAGATCCTACCTTTAAGAAAAAGACAACTAAGATGGAACCAAAAACACAAGATGAACTTAGATCTTACCCTCCTAGATGCCCAAATAGGTGAAAGGTTGAATCTTGGAAGCAAATCTTGGAATCTTGACAAGGGTATCAACTTGGCTTGGAGAATAAGCTACACTTCTTTTATAGAGAGAAGGTAGAACTATTTTCTATGAATTGTAGGGAATGAAATGAAGAAGTCTTCTAGGTTAGGTTACAATACTAACTCATAGTGAAAAGACAAGAATACCCTTACTAACCCTTAGAAAGTGTAAGGAACAAGGGAACTCCCCTCAAAGCACAAGGTACAACACAACTTAAAGGTTGACTAGTCAAATTCTAGTCCTTGAGTATTAAAAATCAGGATTTTAGGAATTAATTCCTCAAATAAAAATAGGATTAATTACTCAATTAATCCATGGATTGAATGTGGATTTTTGGGGTATCACATCCTTTCCCCCTTCAAAGAAGCTTCGTCCCCGAAGCTTGGGTACGACGAATTAAAAGCGAACGGTAAAAAGGAAACGAAATTGTGACAAGAAGTTCAAGAACAACTCTTTTGGTCAAAGACTCCAAAAGAACTCACAAGGATTCCCAAGGCAAAGAAGAAGGCATTTCAAATTCAAAGGTTGGCAAGAGGTCAACAAACAGATAGATTGAGCATCAAGAACTCTAACCTCAACACAACCACCAACTTCTAGACAGCAACCAAGACTAGACTACTAATTCCAAACACCACTATCAAACTAGCTAAACAACAAGGCAACAAACAAAACAAGTAAGCACACAAAGCACACAACAACCTATCACCAAGCTAACAACGGCTAAGAAAGAAACAACAAGGAAAAAGCGAACGGGGTTACCGCAACACAAACTAAAATTCCTCGCTCTCCGACTCCTCGGCCTGTTCGAACTCCTCTTCGTCTTCGTCTCTGTGGCTAGAACTGGCTTCAATCTGGTCCAGCCTCTGATGCACTGCGACGAACTGCGCCTTCACAAACGCAAAGCCTTCGGCGATCATGCTGTTCTGCTGACGAAGCAAGGTGACGACGTCATACTCCCTCTTTGTGCGAGCTTCCTTCCTTCTCCGGCTTTCCTCACTGTCCAAATCACTATCTTCAGCTTCGGTGGCCTCCGGTGCTCCTACATCTTCTTCTTGGTCTACTTCCTCCTCAGCTTCTTCGTCACCGCCCAAACTCTGGACTGCAAGGCTCAACTTCCCGGCATGGATTCCAAGCTCAGCAGCTAACTCCGCGCTCTCATCAGGCGCTTTCCTTGCAACCTCTTCTAGCGTGATGTACTCACCATCATCCAACCGAATCAGATTACAACTCCGGAGATTGGTGGTATCCAACACCATCTTTCCCACGGCCTTCGGGAGGCAACCGTCCACACTAACACCTTTCTTAACCAAGATCCAACTCAGCACCATCCCATACGGCAAGCTCTTCCGATTGTGATCCCGGCAAAACACCATGTGTTGCATCATCAAAGCAGGCAGGTTGAACTTAACCATGTTCTTCAAACAGAAAGCAAAGGTGCACTCCAACTTACCCAACAAACTGCTCTTATTGTTATTAGGTAACAAACAATCCGACACCAACATCACCAAGATCCTTTGCTCCGCAGACAACCACTTCTTTTCCGGCCTAGAGGCTTGAGTGAAACCACTTGTACTGCCCAACAGATAGCTCAAATAGTCACGGTACCCCATGGTATCCGTACTAACCCAAGAATGACCACTGTACTGAGCCACTCCGGTAGCAAACAAACTCAACAACTGAGCCAACCTCTTCTCAGACAACACAACCTTCACACCTCTCACCTTAGAGGTGATCTCCAACTTATCGCCCTCCTTTGTCACAACCATGTGACGATAAAACTCTTTCACCAAACTCGGGTAAGTCTCGGCCCTTATGGCGAGAAACCCATCCAACAAACCTTGATATCTAAGCATATCCAACAAAGAGCTAGGAAAAGATTCCGGATCAAAAGCTTTACCTTCAAGAACGAGGTAATGGGTATCCACCCATTCCGCTTTCCTTGCCAAACTTGATCTTCTAGGCATGATTGAAGATGATCCAAAGCTCAACAAAAAGGACCCAAGGCTTCTCCTCTTTCTCTTCTCTCTCACGCTGCTCTCTTCTCTCTCTCTCTCGCTGTTCTCTCTCTCTCGGCGACACAGCGACGCGACGGGCTCCGGCTGCTGCGACGGCGAACGGCGGCGAGGCGGTGGCTCGGCGACGGGCAGGTTGGTGGTGGCGGGTTGCAGATGGAGCTACGGGGAGGGGTGGGTGCTGGGTGTTTCACGGGTAGGGAAGGAGGAAAGAAAAAGAGAGTTTAGGAATTTAGGGATTTGGGTGAAATTGGGAGAAAAAGATGATTTAATTTGGGGGTTTTGGGTAAAGTGGGAATTTATGGTTTAGATGGAATTAAAATTGGTTAGGTTTCAAGAAAGACAATTGGCTCAAGTGGTTTAAAGGTTGGGTTGACAAAAATTAGGCTTGGGTTCAAAACTCAAAGGTTATAATTAAACATTAGGCTTGGCTTTTAAGCTACACAAGGAAGGGTTCTTGGTATGAATTTTGCTATTTTCGAATTCAAAGAATACTTGGAAAATTTAGGAAGTGCACAAGGAATTGTTATAAGAACAACCAAGTACAAGGGTTGATTGCTAACTTCGCAACGAAGCTCATATACCAACTAAAGAAATCACTTAGCAAGAAGAGTCTACACTAAACCTCAAAAGAATGGCTATCAAAGAAAGCGTACCAAGGATTGCCAAGCAAGAGACAACTATGAAACACAAGGTAACACTCAAGATACAACGAACATGATGACTCTGGAGAAACAAACAAGGGTGGGCTAGAAAAAAAGGGTTACCTGTAACACCCCCCAAAAACAAGACCTAAAAACAAGTCTTAACACATGCAGATTAACACAAACACTAGCACAGCGGAAGAAAACGGAAACTGGATAAAAGAAATCTAAAACAGGGGTGTTATGCCACGTCTACCACACCCGGTAAACGCTAAGGCGAACAATCTGCAAGTGTATCACTATCCCAAAACATCAAACTACAACAGTCTAAAACCATTGGCTCGCAGGCCACAAAAACACAATCTAAAGGTACAGGCGCTAAGCTACCGGCTCTAGACATCGCGCTCGACTACTCAACACCTAAAAGAACACAAAGATAAACATCGGGGCGACGCCCGGTCAGCGAAAGATGCTGGTAACCCACCAATACCGTTAAGTATCATAAATAGGTAGATATAAGATATAAAAACCATTTTCGAAACGGAATACATATATATAAGTCAAAAGCCAAGATCAGAAGACAACACAAGACTCACCACTCACAAAGATAACACCGGGAACACATCCCAATCACAAAGGTTAACCACACACAAGGATAAAGACTCACCCAACGTAGGGGAGTTCAATCGGTTAACCGAACCGTTTTAACCGAACCGAATTAACCGAAGTTTTTTTTCTTTTAACCGTTAACCGAACCGAAGTTTTCTCTACCGAATTCACCGAACCGAAATTTTTTTCGGTTAATCGGTCGGTTAACCGATTAACCGAACTTTTTAAAGCTAAAATTTAAAATTCTAAAAATAACACCTAAAATAATAAATCCAATTAAAATAAAATACATATTATAATAAATTCATAACAAAATATACAAAAACATTAATTATAAACTCCAAATATCCATAACTTCAAATTAGTATTTATATTTATATTATTATTTTTATATATATTACAAACTTCGGTTAACCGTTCGGTTAATTCGGTTAACCGACCTTTTGAACCGAATTAACCGTTAACCGAAGTTTTAAAATTCCTTTAACCATTAACCGAACCGAAAAAGTTCGGTTCGAAAACGGTTAACCGAAATTTGTCGGTTCGGTCGGTTAATCGAAAATTATCCGAAGTTTGCACACCCCTAACCCAACGGCAACACATGCCAAACAACACAAGCCTCCGTGACTACACACGTCACGAGAGAAGAGAATTCACCAGAACGGCTACACAAGCTCTCGTGACATCACCCATCACGAGTTGATTTGCCTTCCTTATGCCTTGTTCCAACCTTATGGCTACCCCCAACCTTGTACCTTCAAAGCTAACCATTACCTCCAGAAATCCCCTGTACAGCCAAGTCCAACCTTATTCCTCCGGGACCGTCGTCCCCCACCTATAACAACCAACGAAAACCCACCAATCACGGCAACACATGCCCGGATAACACAATGTTATACCCCAATCACGTGGACTCAGCCACAACTCCATAATCACGTCACGGCCACCACGAGGACCGCTGCAATACCTTGGTGACTAGCGTCCCATACCACTAATCGTGCAATCCAGGTAGAGCCACACACGCACCACCACTCACACGAAAGTCAAGCAACGGATTACAACGAAGGTATGAAACACACTCGATCAAGGAACGGGTCACAACCCAACAACAACAACGATGAGTAACACAAGTTATCATCAACCAAACGGAAGGTACGAACAACACACACGCTAGTATTAAGACAACGAACTAGCATGCTTAACAACGGGGAAACTCAAGGTAGTTCTGAGGAACACACAAGACACTTCTTGGTTCAACGAAACACAATGTTGAACACTTAGCACGATTCACGACACCAAAGATCCTACATGGATACCTACCATAAAGCTCTAGACCTACGAAACATCAAGAAGACGCTCAAATAGTTCCACAAAGAACAACGGGAAGTCAAAAGATCAAACACCGAGACAAACGAATCACGGGGCACAAATCCCAAACCAACTCCACCGTGTTCCCCGCGGGTGGACCCACGGGTAGTGCCCCACCCGTGGTCCCGCCCGCGGGTACAAAACCCACAAGGCAACACGTTCCCCGCGGGTAGGCCGGCGGGTGGTGCCCCGCCCGCGGGTACGTCCCTGTACCACAACAAATCCCTTCGGGGATTTTCTCCTCCAAACACAAATTCAAGTCCAAAACACACCAAATCTCACCAAACACAACAAAATGACTTGAACCAAGGAACATGCCAAGCAATGGCACAAAGGAACCCTAAACACAAGCTCTAGATATGCAATATCACAAGATAAATGCATAAACTCTCACATTT
Source organism: Ipomoea nil (assembly GCF_001879475.1). Taxonomy (NCBI): domain Eukaryota; kingdom Viridiplantae; phylum Streptophyta; class Magnoliopsida; order Solanales; family Convolvulaceae; genus Ipomoea; species Ipomoea nil. Next base: position 5,508,221 of record NW_017616704.1, on the reverse strand, counting down.
CATAGCAAAACACAAATAGAAGCCAAGAAATCATATATAGGTAAGCAAAATAGGTTTTATAGAGCATGGGTTACCTCTTGAAGACCAAAAGACTCCTCTAACACCACAACAAGCTCTCCACTAAGCTCACTAGCCAAACCCACTTCAAGATCATAAAGATCCTACCTTTAAGAAAAGACAACTAAGATGGAACCAAAAAGACTAAACAAGCTTAGATCTTACCCTTCTAGATGCCCAAATAGAGGAAAGATTGAATCTTGGATGCAAAACTTGGAATCTTGGCAAAAGTCTCACTAGGCTTGAAGAACAAGCTACTCTTCTTTTCTAGAGAGAAGGTAGAGATATTTTCTAGGAATTGTAAGGGATGGAAAATGAAGAAGTCTTCTAGGTTTAGGTTACAAAACTAACTCTTGGTGAAAAGACAAGGATACCCTTACTAACTCTTAGAAAGTGTAAGAAACAAGGGAACTCCTCTCAAAGCACAAGGTACAACACCACTTAAAGATTGACTAGTCAAATACTAGTCCTTGAGTATCAAAAATCAGGATTTTAGGAATCAATTCCTCAAGAGAAATAGAATTAATTACTCAATTAATTCATGGATTGGAGTGTGGATTTTTGGGGTGTCACATCCTCTCCCCCTTCAAAGAAGTTTCGTCCCCGAAACTTGGGTACAACGAGTTAAGAACGAAAGGTAACAAGGAAACAAAATTGTGACAAGAAATTTCAAGAATATCCCTTTTGGTCAAAAACTCCAAAAGTTCTCACAAGGGTTCCAAAGCAAAGAATAAGACATTACGATTTCAAGGATTGGCAAGGGGTCAACAAACGGATAGATTGAGCATCAAGAACTCTAACCTCAAAACAACAACCAACTTCTAGACAACAACCAAGAACTAACCCAAACACCAACTAACAAACTAGCTAAACAACAAGGCAACAAACAAGACAAGCAAGCACACAAAGCACACAACAACCTAACACCAAGCTACAACAGCTAAGAAACAACAAGGAAAAAGTGAACGGGGTTACCACAACACAACTAGAACTCCTCACTCTCCGACTCTTCGGCCTCTTCAGACTCTTCCTCTTCGGCTTCATCTCTGTGACTAGAACTAGCTTCAAACCGATCCAGCCTCTGATGCACTGCGGCAAACTGCGACCTCACAAACGCAAAACCCTCGGCGATCAAACTGTTCTGCTGACGAAGCAAAGAGACAACATCCTGCTCTCTCTTGGTGCGAACTTCTTTCCTTCTCCGGCTTTCCTCACTGTCTGATTCACTTACTTCAGCTTCAGCGGTCTCCGGTGCTCCTTCTTCTTCTTCCTGATCTGCTTCCTCCTCAACTTCTTCGTCACCACCCAAACTCTGGACTGCAAGACTCAACTTCCTGGCATGGATCCCAAGCCCAGCAGCTAACTCTGCTCTCTCAACAGGTGCTTTCCTAGCAACCTCTTCAAGCGTGATGTACTCACCACTATCCAACTGAAAAAGATTACAACTCTGGAGATTGGCGGTATCCAACACCATCTTTACCACAGCCTTCGGGAGACAACCATCCACACCAACACCTTTCTTAACCAAAATCCAACTTAACACCATGCCATACGGCAAACTCTTCCGGTTGTGATCCCGGCAAAACACCATGTGTTGCATCATCAAAGCAGGCAGATTGAACTTAACCATATTCTTCAGACAGAAAGCAAAGGTACACTCCAACTTACCCAACAAACTGCTCTTGTTGTTGTTAGGCAACAAACAATCTGACACCAACATTACCAAGATCCTTTGTTCCGCAGACAACCACTTCCTCTCCGGCCTCGAAGCTTGAGTGAAACCACTCGTACGGCCAAACAGATAGCTCAAATAGTCACGGTACCCCATGGTATCCATACTAATCCAAGAATGACCACTGTACTGAGCCACTCCGGTAGCAGACAAACTCAACAACTGAGCTAACCTCTTCTCAGACAACACAACCTTCACACCTCTCACCTTAGAGGTGATCTCAAGCCTTTCACCATCCTTCTTCACAACCATGTGACGGTAAAACTCCTTCACCAAACTCGGGTAAGTCTCGACCCTTATGGCGAGAAACCCATCCAACAAACCTTGAAACTTAAGCAAATCCAACAAGGAACTTGAAAAAGATTCCGGATCAAAAGCTTTACCTTCAAGCACAAGGTAGTGGGCATCCACCCATTCCGCTTTCCTAGCCAAGCTTGACCTTCTAGGCATGGTGAAAGATGATCCAAAGCTCAACAAACAAAGCCCACAAATCTCCTTCTTCACACTCACGCTGCCTCTCTCTCTCTCGCTGCACTTTCTATCTCTCTCGCGGCTGCTCTCGGCGACGCGGCACACAGCAGGACGGCAAGGCTCCGGCGGTGGCGAGATGGTGGTGCGACGGGCAGGAAGGTGGGGGGAAAGGTGGGATGGCTTCGGGTAGCTCACGGGTAGGGAGAAGGAAAAAGAAGAAGAGAATTTGGGGGAAGAAATTAGGGATTTGGGTGAGATTAGGGAAAAAGATGATTAAATTTGGGGATTTTGAACAAAGTGGGAATTTAAGGTTTAAAAGGAATTAAAATGGGTTAGGTTTTAAGAAAGATAATTGGCTCAAGTGGTTTAGAGGTTGGGTAGAAAAGAAATTGGCTAAGGTTCGAAACTGAAAGGTTATAAAGATTAAGAAACATTATTAGCTTAACTTTTAGGCTACACAAGGAAAGATTTTGGTAGGGATTTGCTATTTTTCCAAATCAAAGAATACTTGGAAAATTTAGGGAAAAGCTCAAGGAATTGTTGTAAGAACAACCAAGTCCAAAGTTAAAGAATTGGGCTAGGCACAAGATAACTCAAGGATAGATGGCTACCACAAACAAGATACCAACTAAAGAGAACACTTAACAAGAAAAGAGTCTACACCAAGCATCCAACGAAAAACTAACAAGGAAAGCATGCCAAGGATTGCCAAACAAAGACAACTACGAAACACAAGACAACACCCAAGGCAACAAAAAACTCAATGCTCTCGGGAACACAAGGATAGGCTCAAAACAAGGGTTACCTGCTAACTCCTCCTCCACCAGACCCTCCGACTCCGCCTGCGAACGCGCCATCACGAAAACTCTCCCAGGCGGCCTAGCTCCAACAGCTCCACGACTCGAACTCCCTCCTGGTGCTCCTCCGGCTCCCGGGGGTGGCGGCAACGCTCTCTGACCGACAAGCTGAGGACACTCCGCAACTCTATGACCAACAACCCCACAGCGAAAACACTTAAACGCCTGGCCATAGCAAACTTGACCCGGATGCACCTTCCCACACTTGCGACAACCAACCGACTTAGCTTAAACCGAAGGCTCCATCCTAACTGGTCCTTGAGAAGAAGATGACACAACTCTAGCCGGAAAACTCGGTCGGGGCTTCTTGAAAGCAAAAGAACCACCACTCTCAACTCTCTTCCTAGCCAACTCAAGCGAACTCTTCTGAAGCTGCTGAACACGAAACAGATCCGCGGCACACAGATACGCATCCTTGAGAGAACTAGGCCTACTCACCGTCAACGCTTTTCGTGCCTCATAATTCAGACCGGCAACGAAACGCTCAACTTTGGCAAGCTCTGTAGGCACCAACACCCTCGCGAAGTGCGCCAGCTCTAGGAACTTCTTGTGGTACTCCACCACAGATAGAGGTCCTTGCTGCAGATGATGGAACTCATCAAACATTGCGGCTCGCACATGCGCTGGGTAGAACCTTTCGCGCATCCTGTCCTTGAGCGCAGTCCAATCAAACCCAGGCTCTTCAAGAAGGGTCGGACACTCGTGAACCCACCACAGACCAGCTTCTTGGCAGAAGTAGAACGTTGCCAGTTCTACTCTCCTCTCTTCGGGACAGCCCACCACAGTAAAAATCTTATCAAACACCCGTAGCCACTCTTCAAGGACTACAGGGTCTTCTTCACCAGCAAAGGAAGGCGGTCGATGCCCTGACACTAAGCGACCCACATCACGGTGCCCAACCGGAGCCGGAGGCGGCGCAGCTTGATTGTTGTTCAACAGAGCTTCACTGAGAGACTGCATCGTCTGCGTCAAATGATGGAGATTCTAGGCGAGCTGCTCGTTGGTCGGGGTCTCTGGGGAGCGAGCGCGAGGACGAGGAGGCATCGCACTTCTGCTACAACAACAAGGTTACCAAAAGAACAAGCAAGCAAGCAAGACAGAAAGCAACACACAGCTCACCGCGCAACCTAGAATCCTAAGCCTAACACTTAGCTTCTTAAGGTCGCTTAGAGGTCTCAAAACACACTTAAACACTTAGAAAGTCTAGACTCAACTCTTCCTAGGCTCTAAACCAAGGCTCAAAACCTAGGCTCTGATACCAACTGTAACACCCCCTAAAAACAAGACCTAAAAACAAGTCTTAACACATGCAGATTAACACAAACACTAGCACAGCGGAAGAAAACAGAAACTGGATAAAAGAAATCCAAAACAGGGGTGTTATGCCACGTCTACCACACCCGGTAAACGCTAAGGCCAACAATCTGCAAGTGTATCACTATCCCAAAACATCAAACTACAACAGTCTAAAACCATTGGCTCGCAGGCCACAAAAACACAATCTAAAGGTACAAGCGCTAAGCTACCGGCTCTAGACATCGCGCTCGACTACTCAACACTTGAAAGAACACAAAGATAAACATCGGGGCGACGCCCGGTCAGCGAAAGATGCTGGTAACTCACCAATACCGTTAAGTATCATAAATAGGTATATATAAGATATAAAAACCATTTTCGAAACGGAATACATATATATAAGTCAAAAGCCAAGATCAGAAGACAACACAAGACTCACCACTCACAAAGATAACACCGGGAACACATCCCAACCACAAAGGTTAACCACACACAAGGATAAAGACTCACCCAACGGCAACACATGCCAAACAACACAAGCCTCCGTGACTACACACGTCACGAGAGAAGAGAACTCACCAGAACGGCTACACAAGCCCTCGTGACATCACCCATCACGAGTTGATATGCCTTCCTTATGCCCTGTTCCAACCTTATGGCTACCCCCAACCTTGTACCTTCAAAGCTAACCATTACCTCCAGAAATCCCCTGTACAGCCAAGTCCAACCTTATTCCTCCGGGACCGTCGTCCCCCACCTATAACCACCAACGAAAACCCACCAATCACGGCAACACATGCCCGGATAACACAATGTTATCCCCAATCACGTGGACTCAGCCACAACTCCATAATCACGTCACGGCCACCACGAGGACCGCTGCAATACCTTGGTGACTAGCGTCCCGTACCACTAATCGTGCAATCCAGGTAGAGCCACACACGCACCACCACTCACACGAAAGTCAAGCAACGGATTACAACGAAGGTATGAAACACACTCGATCAAGGAACGGGTCACAACCCAACAACAACAACGATGAGTAACACAAGTTATCATCAACCAAACGGAAGGTACGAACAACACACACGCTAGTATTAAGACAACGAACTAGCATGCTTAACAACGGGGAAACTCAAGGTAGTTCTGAGGAACACACAAGACACTTCTTGGTTCAACGAAACACAATGTTGAACACTTAGCACGATTCACGACACCAAAGATCCTACATGGATACCTACCATAAAGCTCTAGACCTACGAAACATCAAGAAGACGCTCAAATAGTTCCACAAAGAACAGCGGGAAGTCAAAAGATCAAACACCGAGACAAACGGATCACGGGGAACAAATCCCGAACCAACTCCACTGTGTTCCCCGCGGGTGGACCCATGGGTAGTGCCCCACCCGTGGTCCCGCCCGCGGGTACAACACCCACAAGGCAACACATTCCCCGCGGGTAGGCCGGCGGTTGGTGCCCCGCCCGCCGTTCCGCCCGTGGGAACGTCCCTGTACCACAACAAATCCCTTCGGGGATTTTCTCCTCCAAACACAAATTCAAGTCCAAAACACACCAAATCTCACCAAACACAACAAAATGACTTGAACCAAGGAACATGCCAAGCAATGGCACAAAGGAACCCTAAACACAAGCTCTAGATATGCAATATCACAAGATAAATGCATAAACTCTCACATTTCATAGCAAAACACAAATAGAAGCCAAGAAATCATATATAGGTAAGCAAAATAGGTTTTGTAGAGCATGGGTTACCTCTTGAAGACCAAAAGACTCCTCTTACACCACAACAAGCTCTCCACTAAGCTCACTAGCCAAACCCACTTCAAGATCAAACCAAAAGATCATAAAGATCCTACCTTTAAGAAAAGACAACTAAGATGGAACCAAAAAGACTAGACAAGCTTAGATCTTACCCTTCTAGATGCCCAAATAGTGGAAAGATTGAATCTTGGAAGCAAAACTTGGAATCTTGACAAAAGTCTCACTATAGGCTTGAAGAACAAGCTACTCTTCTTTTCTAGAGAGAAGGTAGAGATATTTTCTAGGAATTGTAAGGGATGGAAAATGAAGAAGTCTTCTAGGTTTAGGTTACAAAACTAACTCTTGGTGAAAAGACAAGGATACCCTTACTAACTCTTAGAAAGTGTAAGGAACAAGGGAACTCCTCTCAAAGCACAAGGTACAACACCACTTAAAGATTGACTAGTCAAATACTAGTCCTTGAGTATCAAAAATCAGGATTTTAGGAATCAATTCCTCAAGAGAAATAGAATTAATTACTCAATTAATTCATGGATTGGAGTGTGGATTTTTGGGGTGTCACATTACCTGCCACTTCATCCTCCATCAAGCCCTCCAACTCAGCCTGAGAACGCGCCATCACATAAACTCTTCCTGGTGGCCTAGCTCTGACAGCTCCGCGACCTGAACTCCCTCCTGGTGCTCCTCCGGCTCTCGGGGGTGGCGGCAACGCTCTCTGACCGGCAAGCTGGGGACACTCCGCGACTCTGTGACCACGACCCCCGCATCGGAAGCACCTAAATGCCTGGCCCTAACAATCATGGCCCGCGTGCACCTTCCCACATCTTCGACAACCGACCGACTTAGCTTGATCCTGATGCTCCACTCTGATAGGTCCTTGAGAAGAAGATGACACGGCCTTGACTTGAAAGCTCGGTCGGGGCTTCTTGAAGGTGGAAGGACCTCCACTCTCAACTCTCTTCCTAGCTAACTCAAACGATCCTTTCTGAAGCTGCTGAACACGATACAGATCCGCGGCACACAGATACACATCTTTAAGGGAACTGGGCCTACTCACCGTCAACGCTTTTCGTGCCTCATAATTCAGACCGGCAACGAAACGCTCAACCTTGGCAAGCTCTATAGGCACAAGCATCCTCGCGAAGCGCGCCAGCTCTAAGAACTTCTTGTGGTATTCAACCACAGATAAAGATCCTTGCTGCAGATGAAGGAACTCATCAAACATGGCGGCTTGCACATGCGCTGGGTAGAACCTTTCGCGCATTTTGTCCTTGAGCGCGGTCCAATAAAACCCAGGCTCTTCAAGGAAGGTCGGACCTTCGTGGACTCACCACAGATCAGCTTCTTGGCAAAAGTAGAACGTTGCCAGTTCTACTCTCATTTCTTCAGGGCAACCCACTACGATGAAGATCTTATCAAACACCCGTAGCCACTCTTCTAGGACTACAGGGTCTTCCTCGCCAGCGAAGGTTGGCGGCCGACGACCCGACACCAAACGACCTACATCGCGATGCCCAGCAGGGGAGGAGGCGGCACAGCTTGATTGTTGTTCAGCAAGGCTTCACTGAGCGTCTGCATCGTCTACGTCAGCTGATGGAGATTCTGAGCGAGCTGCTCGTTGGTCGGGGTCTCCGGGGTGCGAGCGCGGGGACGAGGAGGCATCGCAAACTTCTACAACAACAACGAGATTACCACAAAGAGCAAACAAGCAAGACAGAAAGCAACACACATCTCACCGCGCAACCTAGAGTCCTAAGCCAAACACTTAGCTTCTTAAAGTCGCTTAGAGGTCTCAAAACACACTTAACCACTTAGAAAGTCTAGAATTAACTCTTCCTAGGCTCAAACCTAGGCTCTGATACCAACTGTAACACCCCACAAACAAGACCAATATAAAAGCCTTAACACATGCAGATTAAACAACAAAACTAGCACAGCGGAAGATAAAACGAAACTGGATAAAAGAAATCCAACGGGGTGTCACGCCACGCCTACCAAACAAGGTAAACGCTACGGCAAACAATCTGCAAGTGTATACATCTATCCCAAAACATCAGTCTAACTACATTGGCACAATGGCCACAAAAGCAAGGATAAAGGTGCTAAGCTACCAGGCTCTAGACATCGCGCTCGTCTAAACAACACATGAAAGATACAAAGATAAACATTGGGACGACGCCTGGTCAGCGAATAATGCTGGTAACCCACCAATACCGTTAAGTATCATAAATAGATATATATAAGTCATAAAAACCATTTTCGAAACGGAATATATATATATATATATATATATATATATATATATATATATATATATATATATATATATATATATATATATATATAAAAGTCAAAACCAAGATCAGCTGTCAACACAAGACTCATCACTCTCAAGGATAACACGGGAACGCATCCCAAACCACAAAGGTTAACCACACGCAAGGATAAAGACTCACCCAACGGCAACACATGCCAAAACAACACAAGCCTCCGTGACTACACACGTCACGAGAGAAGATCACACAACGCCGACTTTACAAGCCCTCGCAACATCACCCATCACGAGTTGGTATGCCTTCCTTATGCCCTGTTCCAACCTTATGGCTACCCCCAACCTTGTACCTTCTTTCCAACCATTACCTCCAAGATCCCTGTACTTCTTAGTCCAACCTTATTCCCCCGGGACCGTCATCCCCCACCAACAACCACCAACGAAAACCACTAATCACGAAAACACATGCCCGGATAACACATGTTATCCCCCAAAAACGTGGGCCAATCACTCAGGCCACAACTCCTTAATCACGTCACAGCCACCACGAGGACCGCTGCAATACCTTGGTGACTAGTGTCCCATACCACTAATCGTGCAATCCAGGTAGAGCCACACACGCACCACAACTCAACAAGAGTCTAACAACGGATCACAACGAAGGTATGAAACATACTCAATCAAGGAATGGGTCACAGCCCAACGACAACAACGATGAATAACACAAGTTATCATCAACCAAACGGAAGGTACAAACCACACACACGCTAGCATTAAGACAATAAACTAGCATGCTTATCAACGGGGAAACTCAAGATAGTTCTGAGGAACACACAAGATACCTCTTGGTCCAACGAAACACAATGTTGAACACTTAGCACGATTCAAGACACCAAAGTCCTACATGGATACCTACCATATAGTTCTAGACGTACGAAACATCAAGAAGACACTCAAATAGTTCCACAAAAGAACATCGGGAAGTCAAAAGATCAAATACCGAGTCAAACAAATCACGGGGAACAAAACCCGAACGAACACCACCGTGTTCCCCGCGGGTGGACCCACGGGTAGGCCCCTACCCGCGGGTACACAACCCACAAGCCTTTGTACCGAAGGGTGGGCGGCGGGTAGGGCTCTCCCCGCCGTTCCGCCCGCGGGTACATACTCCTGTGCAAAATAATCCCTTCGGGGATTTTCTTCTCCAAACACAAATTCAAGTCCAAAACATGCCAAATCTCACCAAACACAACAAAATGACTTGAACCATGGAAAATGCCAAGCAATGGCACAAAGGAACCCTAAACACAAGCTCTAGATATGCAATATCACAAGACATATGCATAAACCCTCACATTTCATAGCAAAACACAAGTAGAATCCAAGAAATCACATATAGGTAAGCAAAATAGATTTTGTAGAGCATGGGTTACCTCTTGAAGACCAAAAGACTTCACTTTACATCACAACAAGCTCTCCAAAAGGCTTACTTTCCAAACCCACTTCAAGATTAAACCAAAAGATCATAAAGATCCTACCTTTAAGAAAAAGACAACTATGATGGAACCAAAAACACAAGATGAACTTAGATCTTACCCTCCTAGATGCCCAAATAGGTGAAAGGTTGAATCTTGGAAGCAAATCTTGGAATCTTGACAAGGGTCTCAACTTGGCTTGGAGAATAAGCTACACTTCTTTTCTAGAGAGAAGGAAGAACTATTTTCTAAGAATTGTAGGGAATGAAATGAAGAAGTCTTCTAGGTTAGGTTACAGTACTAACTCTTGGTGAAAAGACAAGAATACCCTTACTAACCCTTAGAAAATGTAAGGAACAAGGGAACTCCCCTCAAAGCACAAGGTACAACACAACTTAAAGGTTGACTAGTCAAATTCTAGTCCTTGAGTATTAAAAATCAGGATTTTAGGAATTAATTCCTCAAATAAAAATAGGATTAATTACTCAATGAATCCATGGATTGAATGTGGATTTTTGGGGTGTCACATTTCTAATCCCGTATTTTTAGAATCAGGAATCCTAATCCTAATCTGAATAGTAAAGGCCTACTTTCTTTATTCCTAATAGGCTTAAGACTCTAGTTTAGGCAAGGGTCCACGATCCATGGTGGACCACATTTATTAATTAAAGGGAATCCTAACCAAATTAAATCCTTTTTAATTATTATTAATGGAATTAATTAAATAATTAATCCGGGATTGAAGGCCATAACACGGAGTGTTACATAAAGAATGCTGTTTCAATTTACCACATCCAACAATGAAAAAATTTCTGCTCTAGCTACCAAAAAAAAAAAAAGCAGTTATATATATATCGATATTGGAAAACCATTTTGAAGCAGGAAGATATATACTTAGAAGACTCTAGCTTTAAACAAGGAATAGACTCGACAATTAGGGATAAGCACATTCAGCAGTTATAATCAAGCATATAAAGACACTAGCATATATCCTAAGGTCACAAGCATCTTTCACATTATTCATATCATCATTCAATAAGTATCTCATCACATAAGCACACTTTGGTGGCGCCACAGAACCAATCGCATGCCCATACATGAGGGTCAACGCATATGGCGCTAACACGACCCCGCAGCACCCTGCCTCATACCGCAACATGAAAGCGTTGACCGCAGCCAACCGATGAAACGCAGCTCATCAAACCGTTTGCGAGCCAAACGGTGGACCGCAGCCCAAAAGTGTATCTCTGACCGTAGCCAAGCTATGAACCGCATCTCATGTAAAACGTTTGTGAGCCAAACGTTGGACCGCAGCCCAAAAGTGTATTTCTGACCGCAGCCAGCTTATGAACCGCAGCTCATGTATAACCAATTTGACCGCAGCCAATATTGGGGAATCGTGCACACATAACACATAACACATAACAAGCACATGCAACCCACATTAACACATTGGGAAGGGGGAGAAAACGTATAACGAAACCTATGCGTGGTCATCCACATACTAGGAATAATCCTAAGGGGTTCATACTCCTTTCACCTAGGCCAATGGGGTACCAATTCAACTAGCATGCAATATACAAGACTCTTTTATCCTAAGAACGGTACCCAAAACAACAAACTAGACTTAGGCACGATAAACGGAATCCGTTGGGACACCACGAGGGTCGGGGAAACATCAAATGGGGAAACCACCATCCCGAAGTGGGAAAAACCAGCGGGTGGAGGACCACCCGCCGGCAACGAGAAACCGGGCAGCGGGTGCCCGGCGGGCTGTCGCCTGCCCACCGGCTGCCCGCTGCCGGCGACGCCCAAAATGGGGCTGCGGGTAGGTGGCGGGTTCCCCTACCCCCCACTGACTCTTTTTCAATGCTTGGGTCCCAGGATCTTTCGTGGAACCCGAAACCATGTTTAGACCCTTTTAAACACAAACGACGACACCATGTAGCCAAATAACGGATCAAAACCAAGAATCATATTGAACACATCCTAACATGACTCCTAAACATAATTAACACCCGAACATGTGAAATCCCACCCAATTATATCAAGAATATCACAATACGAAATCCCCCATTTAACTTAGGGCTCTAATTATATTCGAATCATCAAAATCATAGTTTATCTTTAAAATCAAGAACATCACACAATTATCAAGATTCTCTTATAATCATCAAGATTATCAAGATCAACACATAAGATCATCTCATCAATCATCAAGATCATATCATCATCATCATAAAAGATTTGTTAAGACACAAGCATAGAGAAGGAGCCAAGGAAGAAGATTATAACAAAGAAAATAGGTTTTGTTGAGACATGGGTTACCTCTTAGCCTTAATTAGAATCCTAGGCTATAAAGGGTCTTTATCTAAGATCTCCTCTTCTTGATTTCTCCTATGGGAATTCTTGGGAATTCTTGTGTGGTGAAAGCTATTATGGTGTGACTTCTAGGTGCCTTCTATGTCCCTATTTATATATCTAAGAGTCCTAATTGGGGTCTGAATGGTATGGGTTTGCTAATTCTATTTCTTATAGGACTAAGGAATTGGTTTAGGGATAAGGGTCCATGGTCTATGATGGACCCTCCCTCATTAATTAATGGGATTTAATTCTCTTTTTAGGGTAGGTAATTAAATAATAAGTTTGGGTTAGAGGTCGTAACACGAGGTGTTACAGTACACACCTCTATGGCAAATACAAGGACAACCTCCTATTAGCGGTCGGGACGAACGCTAATAATGAAATCTTTCCACTGGCCTATTTCATAGTTGACGCTGAAACCGCAGCCAGCTGAAGTTGGTTTTTGCGACTACTGGCATAACATATGTTTCCCCATCACGAATCGATGTGCATCGTGTCGGATCGGCATACTGGGATCGACGCGGCCTTCAGGGAATTGAGTGCCTTACAGGCTCCACGTGTACAACGTCGCTATTGTCTTAGACACGTTCGGAGTAATGTGATGACCAGGTCGTCGAGGAATCCAAATTTGAGATCTTTAATATGGGAAGTTGGAACTACAGCCACACAATGGGAGTTTCGGAGCACCATGGATAGAATCATCGCGAATTGGCCAGAAGCATACAATCACCTTGAAGCAATCGACATGGAGAAGTAGACATTGTTGCACGATGGTGGGCATCGGTATGGCGTAATGACAACCAATGGATCAGAATCGTTCAACAATTCGTTGAAGGGTTGTCGTATGCTGCCAGTGACTGCACTAGCAAGGCTCACTTTTCACAAGATCAGGGTAATGTTTGTGGACAGGCGAACAGCAGGTCAGCGGATGCAGGAGAAAGGGTTGCGTTGGCCTAACGAAATTAATAAGCAGTTGACAAAACTAGAGACAATCGTGTACAATGCCACCATAGAAAGATATAATGACTCCATGGGATTGTACGGGGTCGCTCTTGAAAGCCGACCTGCCACGCAACGTCAACCACGGTTTTTTAGAGTCTGTTTGGCAGAACCTTCCTGCGACTATGGCCACTGGAACCGCAACAGCCTACCCTGTGCACATATCATTGCTGCCTGTCAATTTCAAAAGGTTACCTACGACTCATTCGTGCCAAATGTTTTCTCATTACAGCACTACATAATGAGTTATATAGGTAATTTTATCCACCTACCTATGAAATTGAAAGGCGTAGTGATCACACTATACTTCCACCATTATCTGCTAGGCGAGATTCGCGTCCTGGACAAAGACAAACTCGTCGCTACCCAATGGAAATGGACCATGGAAATACCATATCCACGGGACGATGTATGTATTGTCGCGCTCGAACTCATTCTTCACACCAATGCCCAAGGTTTATTTCCCGGTCGTAGTGACATTTACAAAATCCACTCCTTGTACACAGGCCTTCAATAGAAATGCAGATGGTTTCTACTTTCTATGTTAACATTTTTTTAGATAAAATTTATTTTTACAAGTTTCACATTTCCGTGTAAGTACAACAAGGGCCAAATGTTCATAATTTTACAAGTTTTATATTTTTGTAATGCATCATAAAATACGCGGCCAAAGAAGTTCGTTCTTCTACTTATTTTACCAAAATAAACTTGTAATATAGGAGGTTTCAAAGAAAGATGAAGTCGAAAATTTTTTCAAAAAAAAAATTCGGAATTCGAATTTTACGCGTATAGCATAGGCGTTATTCGAATTGCATGCAATATTCGAATAACGCGTATGGCATAGGCGTTATTCGAATATTGACTGACAAATTCGAACAACGCCTATGCCATACGCATTATACGAATAATATTTATACCCCCTCCGTCCATTTTATAGAAGCACAACTACTGAATCATTTTGCTCCACACTCCAGCACAAATCATTTTGCTCCAAACTCCTTACCAATTTACAAATTTCTCTTCCATCATCATGGATATTTTTGTAGAATTTTCAAAAGTTTCATGCGTCAACCAACAACGTTATAATATGAAACGTTATTTCGCAAATACAATCAACGGAAGGAAATTATTGTATGCAATTATAGAGCATACATCAGAAGATCAATATCTATGTTTTGCACCTCCTTCATGGGTCAAATATATGAAAATGCTAGGACTAAACGTGTCCGATCCAATTGCATTTCAGAATTTTCAAGATGCAGAGCGTTATACCTATGACATCCTACAACATGGCCTACGAACACTAATCCTTCCCTCATGTAAGTCATTTCATATTTCAAATTTATAATGTGTATTTATAACTATTTTTTCCTTTGCTTTCTTGTAGCTTGCAATGATAAAAACATTTGCCAGATATTACGAGATCTACTATTGTATGGTTTTTTATTACAATTATGTCGCGTGTGACCATGGTAAATTAATCAATTTTACTTCGATATTTCATTCTTTTAAATTCTATTCCAATTTGTTTTTTTATTGCGCCCTAATTTTGTTTTTTTTTTATATAGAAAATCCCAAATTGCATGTATCGACATCTAATGCAACACTTCACAACGACTGCAATCTTGAAATATGGTTCGTCGTTCGCAATCGAAGTGTCAATTGAAAACATGCACTTCACTACAGAAATTTCTAATTTCATTAGTGCGAATCTGTTAAGAACAGGGGACAGAGTGCTATTTAGACATACTGCTTTCTTCACTTTTGAAACCTTTTTTTATACTTTCGATGGAATGTTGAAGAGGTACCCTTATTTTCAACCAAATGCGTACCACATTCCTTCTCGACCATATCAACCAGGTAACTATACACTTTAATGCACCGCCAAAATTTATGTTACATATTCCAACAATTAATTACTTGTTTTTAAAACCTTAGACCAAATACGTGTAAAGGCCAAATCTGCACTGTCCCCAGCATATTCAATTCAGGTAGAACGATGTCGTTCTTTGTATACGGATTTCTCCCAACCTGGAGCGGTAAGAAATAATATACATTAATAATATTCTAATTCATTTCTAACAATTATTTACTAATTCATTTCTTTGTTTCATCACTATAGAAAGCTCGAGTGTCTGCATTTCTCAGAGATTCCGACGAGTTCGTTG
Organism: Ipomoea nil; assembly: GCF_001879475.1. Classification (NCBI taxonomy): domain Eukaryota; kingdom Viridiplantae; phylum Streptophyta; class Magnoliopsida; order Solanales; family Convolvulaceae; genus Ipomoea; species Ipomoea nil. Next base: position 5,492,748 of record NW_017616704.1, on the reverse strand, counting down.
ACGCTACGCTTCAAATAGTATGTGGATCTCGAAAGTTAGACCTCTACTTTGACACAACTTTAACTTTTTTTTACAGAATATTGGGAGGAAATAACAACAAATTTTAATATTAATACAACGGAGGACGATGTCGTTTTATTCAGTTTGGAGGACAACGTTGTACTAATCATGGTAATTGGTTCATGTCATGTTGAAAAAATTTATCCATGGTCGGTTAAATATTTCATTCATGACAGTGTGTATGTGAACTTTACACTTTAGACATATGATAATAATAATTATTTTAACAGTTTTTGTAGATACGATCATTACTACTTATTTACTTTATTTTTTTAGTTCAACATCTAATTATATGTTACAAATCATTACGTATTAATTGCATTAATCATTATCTATAAAAGAAAATAAAATTGAATTTGTATTTTATTGTGTATACTTCAATATATATGTATTTCAATCAGTATAATTCTATATAGATGGTATTTCTTTTTTTTTTCCGTATTAAGCAATGTCGTCTTTGTGGAAAACGATATCTCAAAAGCTCAATGTCGCCTACGCCAAAGACACTTTCCGTATTTTGTATCCCACTTTAGGGATTTCCCTATTTCGACAACCGTGCATAAATTCAAGAGTTTAGACTACAACTAGCTATCTATGCTAATCTAGTCTAACTCGTACTCTCTCACGAATTGGGTCCACCTGAAAGGGGTTAACAAACAACAAGTAGAAAACAAACCTGTTAGTACGAAGCTAAGTATAACGCCACTCAACCCTGTAAAGTACTACAGTATATACTTTTGGAAAACAATTTTCACATACTTATATCAAGTATCCTCAATCACTTAAGCAACATATAAACATTCTCATCAGGGTTTCTATATACTTGCAACCTAATTATTCAATAGGCATGCTTTCACAATTATTTAGCTTATCAACAAGCTCATACTTTCACATACTTATCTTATCAATAATCTCATATCATCATATATCTCAGTAAGCAATCTCATGCTAACACATAACACAGTAAGTAATCTCATGCTATCACATAACTCAGTAAGTAATCTCATGCTATCATATACTCAACATGCAATCTCGTGCAATCATGTAGTCTCTAAGCAATCTCATGATATCATATACTCAACATGCAATCTCGTGCAATCATGTAATCTCTAAGCAATCTCATGATATCATATACTCAACATGCAATCTCGTGCAATCATGTAATCTCTAAGCAATCTCATGCTATCATATACTCACACATGCAATCTCGTGCAATCATGTAATCTCTAAGCAATCTCATGCTATCATATACTCAACATGCAATCTCGTACAATCATGTAATCTCTAAGCAATCTCATGCTATCATATACTCAACATGCAATCCCGTGCACTTAACTTGATCATGCAATAAAATGAACATGATGCTTTAGTATAAATATAGATAGATATACCTATACACTCTTTTGTAAAAATAATTCTTTTTCTGTGGAGGTTTCTTAGAGTCACAATGACTCGCTTTAGAGTCGCAATGACTCACTTTCTTATACTCATAGAATCGTGGGCGAGGTAGGAACTTCACCATAATGTGAATGAACCTATCTGGGCTCGGCATCTAGCCGGCCTAATACTCATCTCGCCCACAGAACCACTCCCTTGGTTCTTTTCTCAAACTCTATGGAATCAGGTATCAAACTATTAGTGTACACACCCCCTGACCAGGATTCCAAGCCTGGCGGGAAGTTTCCAACCTAGTAACTCGGGAATATCGACCTCGTTACTTTGTATCGGATCGTAATGTCCGTTTCTTTCTTTGCTTTCTTTCTTTCTCTTTTCTTCCGAAAGGGCATAGTCCTAACGGGCCTCCAAAACCTCGGATTACTCACAAGATACATATAGATATAGCTCATGCATTTCAAACTTATGCAACAACTTTACTTATGCACATAACTTCTCAACAACTTCTCTTTTCTCACAAATTGGAATTTATTTATCATGCAACTTCTCAATGCAACTAGATAATGATTTTCCAAAATAGATATAAGTTTTTGAAAATAATACTTAGGCTCACACTGGCCCCTTATGCACTTTAAAACATGGTATGCTCTAATATACACTTTACTATAAAATATGCTTCAAAACCTCTTTCACTGTGAACTCTTAACAATTGCATAAACATGCTTATAAATCATAACTTAGCAACTCTTCTTTGTAAATACTTAGCAAGTATTCAACATGCACTAGAACTCAAAATACTCATCATAATCTCATTTACTGTAATCTAGCAACTTAAGAAGAACATGCTCTTTACACTTTCAACATTTAACATTCTTAGCAAAATTCTCAACAAGCCATAAGAGACATTGTAGGCATGCTTTTCTAGCAAAACTTAACAAATAGAGTTCATGCTTCTTAGTCTAACAATCAAACTATTATCATGCTCTTCAAACAAATAACTAAGTTTGATGCTTCTCATTTCTATTCACTGTAAATATGCTCAAACAACTTCTGTAGCATATTTCTTCACAAATTTCATCACCAATTACTCAATTCTACTCCGAATTCAATGAAATCAAATTCTACTTGTGCGTGACGATCCCGAGTGTCCGAGCCTCAAGGGCCCACGAGTCCTGGTCCGAAACGACACGTAGCTGAGCCACAAGGGCCCGACCACTGCACAGACTTTGCCTAGCGGGGCTTGTGGCAGGGCTCCTCCTGAAACCGCCAAGCGGCGGCCTAGGGCCACGACTCTTGCCTGGAGCCGTGCCTTAAGGCCTCTCCTCCACGGGGCTTGCCAACGGTCCCTGCCTAGGGCCGTTGGCTAGTCCCGTGTCTCATCTAGTGCACACTGTTTTGTGCACCAGTGAGATTCTCCTTCATCTGTTACACAAAAACAGGCAACCAAACACTACCAAATCATCAACAATACATCATAGATCAACAATAGATCACTTAATCGCTCAAACACATCAATATTCTAGCATTTCTTCTCATTTCAAACACTAAAATAGACTTCACAGAGTCTAAAAAGCTTTTAGGAGTCCATGGGGTTATACCTTTGTAGATTTCTCCTCTTTGGCCGGGATTCCACCTTCTTCCTTAGCTAGTTACACCCACTTTCACCTCCTAAACATCTCAAATAAACCACACAACAACCTTAATACTAAGTTCTCAGCGAAGGGAGTTAGAAAGGGAAGGAAACTAGAAGCAAGTTAGGTGAATGGATGAAAAAGGATGGTGAAAACTTACTATGCTTTCTTCTTGTTCTTGCAGAGCTAAATGTTTGGGAAGCAAAGAGTGGAATCAGGAAGAAATGGGAGCCTACTATTCCTTTTATATGGGTTCAAAACCCTAGGAGGATCTCTCACGATTGGTGGATGGCAAAAGAGTAAATTGATGTTTGTTCCAAAACTATTAGGCAAAGTTTTTGGAGTAGAGTGGTTCACCATGCTTCATGAACCATGGTCTAGAATCAAGATTTTAAATAGTTTGGGGTTGAAAATGAATTTCCCAAAAATGACTTCTAGATAAACACTTGATTTAGGCTTCTCAGATTTTTCCCAATTTCACTCACAATGAATTTTCAGTTCAAAATTTGGCACGCAATGTACCCGAAAATTTAGGATTTTAGATTTAAATTATGTCCCAGTGTTGAATTCATTTAAAAGTGGCTCAAAATAATTTATTCAAACAGCGATTTCATTGCAAAAATTTTTATAGAGTGAAAAATGGCTATTTTCGAATTTCTTAAAACCGAATTTATAAAATTAAATTTTGGGTTGTCACAGCACTGGCCGTCCATCCAGTCACAGAGTCAGCATTCTCCGACATGGCCTCATCGTCGAGGTTGATGGTGGCCGACGCAGTCTCCGCGAAAGACCGCTTCAGGATCTTGATCCGCTTGCCAGAGTTTGTCACCTTGGTCACCTCCACCTCCACCGCCGACAAGGGGATGTGTGGTTGTTCACCCGTCTCTAGTTCCATAGAAGGAAACCCCGTGACTGGTGCTACTACCGGTAACTTACCAAACGCTGAGAGAGAGAAAAAAAACAATTACGATTGATATAATATAAATCCTTCAATTTAACATGCTACATAAATTTGAAGTGGCTTAGTTAAAAATATATATTCTAAAAAATAAATGGGAAAATATCATATAAGACCGTCTCAAGATTATCCGTGAGAAAAGTCAAGTTTTTTTTTACAAGTATACATTTTCTCTTATAAGTATTACAATTTTCCTCGTAATTAACTCATTAATCCCTAATATTTCATTTTGAATTTTGATTTAAAAGTATTACATTTTCCATCATAAGTATTACACTTTCTTTCATAAGTAATAATCAATTACTTTATTAATAATTTGTATTATACATTTTTTATAAATAAATGTTCAACCCTTAAATATTACATTTTTTTATTTTAAAGTGTAATACTTTTCCTTATTAGTAATAAACAATTTATTCATGATTTATATTACATTTTTCAGCATAAGTATTACATTTTAATCTTTGCCCAGACCCATCTCATAGATAAAGATTTGTGAGAAGGTCTCACAAGATACTCACCCAAAACAAATATATAACAAAATTATAAAAGAAGTTCTACTTCATTAAATAAACTGAAGGCTTCTCCTTCCTTTTGGAAGAGGTAAATCGCGAGTTGTTCAAACAATCTCCCAATCAATCCACACTTTCGACTTGCACCTTAGCTCCAAGATGTTACCCAACCACTAAAGTGGAAACTTCCACCCTAGCTCCAAGATGTTACCCAACCACTAAAGTGGTAACTTTAAGTTAAGTGTCCTACCACCTGATCGAACTAGTTTTACGCACTTTCCCTTCCTTTTTACCGCACAGAAATGCAAGAGGTAGTCACCTGTTGTCGTCATAATTGAAGCATGTGTTCCAACTAAAAGTCTAAGCTGGTAGTCGTATTGCACATTTATGTTTATATATTATATGTTCAACATTCTTACAACGAAAATAAATCACATTGAGGCAGCGCAGCCATAGTTGCTGCCTCTTTATTTAAGGAAAAAAATCTTAAGATAAATTCACACGCACAAATTTTTATTTTATTTTATTTTGGAATAAAGGTCAAATAGGCCATTCAATTGCACACGATAATGCAATTAGGTCACTGAACTCAAAAAGCTACAATTGAGTCCCTAAACTAACCCATTTCAAGCAATTTGTCCAATTTGCAGGTTTTCCCTCCTTCTAACCGGACACCCAATTTAAAATATTTTTTGAAAATAATTTTTTTTAAATAATTAATTAAAATAAACTAAATTAAAAAAAATAAAGAAAAAGTGATGAGAGTAGTTTGGTTATTTGTTGGTCTTCTTTGCCATCCTCTTCTTCATCGCCGGATTTCGACGGAGAGAATGGGAGGAGAAGTCGTCGGAGCCGGTCTCAGAGCCCAGGCTTTCAGTGCAGATCTCGAGGCTTCTCTGGCTCAAAGAGCTAGCCGTTCTTCTCTTCACGAGAGGATGAACATAAGGGGGCGGGGGGAAGCTTAAAAGAATCCTCAGTGTTTTGAGACACCAGAATTGAGCTCCAAAACTCGCATGACCTAATTAATGCTGCCATGCTGGCTTTACACCATCATTTTGAGGAAGCAGCTTCTGTGCGGCTTGGATTGCTCTCCAAACCTCATCTTGCCTTGGACTGCTGAGGTCATCTTCTTCATGGCCGGAGAAAGGGTGGTGACCGTCGGCGAACTCGCCGGAGGAACTAACCTTCATCATGGCCGCCGAGAAGTCGAGAAGCCAGTCTGCCATGGAAATGAAGGTATGGAGCTGCTGTTGTCGACCAAGAGGGGGAGAACTCAGGTCCGCCGCTGCTCATCGCCGGAGGAAGGGAATGAAGGTCGCCGCTTGCTGCTGTTGTCCAACTGCCGCCACCCACAGCTCACGCTGGTTCACGGATACGCCGAGGAAGATGGAGGCCAGAGACGGAGACCATCACTGCTCGCCAGATGATGTTTTTCTTTTATTTATTTTAGTTTAGTTTATTTTAATTAATTAATTTTTAAAATTAATTTTAAAAAATATTTTAAATTTGGATAACCTGTTAGTAAGTGGGAAAACCTGCAAATTAGACAAATTGCTTGAAATGGGTTAGTTTAAGGACTCAATTGTAGCTTTTTTGAGTTCAGTGGCCTAATTGCATTATCATGTGCAGTTGTATGGTCTATTTGACCCTTATTCCTTTTATTTTTGATTGATGTTGTAATTATATATATTTTTTGACTTGTTAATATAATTACACAAACCTAATAAGTTTAATGATTTATTTAATATTTTTTAAAAAAAAAATAAGACACTAGATCTCTCATACATGTCCTAATTTTAATAGGAGAAGAAAAATGAAATAAAATCATTGTCTACTTTTTATTATAGATCAATCAAATATGTCACAAGAATACAAAAAATAAAAATAAAAATAAAAAATGAAAGTACATTGTTGTGAGCAATCTCATTTTAGTCTAGGATATTTCTTGATTTTTGCACGTCGAAGTAGGAGAGAGATGGAGGAGGGAAGAAAAAGAAAAAAAAAATAGAAAGAAAAAAATCAGACAAAAGCAAAAAAAAAAAAAAAAAAAAAAAAAAAAAAAAAAAAGATTCACGTGCCCACTGCACACGTCATGCTGATCGTAGATGTGCACAGAACGCGCGAGCTACACGTATTTCTTTTCAAAAATGGAACGCAGAAAAAACTTGATTTTGCAAGAAGAAATTTCAGAAAAATCTTCTTCTCCATTTGTGTAAAAAACCCGACCACAACAATATTTTCACCTGCAAAAATAACTCTAAATTAATACAGACCCTATTTGGTGTAATATCTGTTTATATATACTTTCGCAATCCACCAAGACTAGAACTCATAACCTTCCATTTAGGAGAGTCACTTCATGCCGCTTGACCACAAAGTCTTTAGCTGTTCCCCTCTACTTAACAGTGCTAGCAACTGGAAATTAGAATTAGATCCAAAAGGAACCAACAATGACTATAAATAATAAATTAATTTTCAAAGTATATCATAAAGTTGGAAAAAAATCTAAAACTAATTTTGTCCTACATTAAAATATAAAATAGATCTGAATCAGTATATATATTTTTATACTTTTTAATAAATATGAATAGTGTGCAAAAGGAGTTTCAGAAATAAATGATGGGTAGGTGGGAGATCTTTTTTTTTTTTTTTTTTTTAGTGAAGGTAGGTGGGAGATCTTGTTAGTCAACATTCAACGATAATATATAGTGGGTCTGGGAAATTATTCTGTAGACCATGGTCCATATAATGCTATTTAGATCATAATAAAAAAATATATTTTAATATACTAAAAGTATATTATTCGTGTACTGGATGTACATTATATAAAATAATATACTTTTAGTATTCAAATAATGTATTTTTTGAATACAATGTACATTTTTAATATATATATATATATATATATATATATACTAAAAATACATTATTTGTGTATTAAATATACATTATTTGATAGTATAGTCTATATAGTTGTATAGACAATGCCAACACACCACAATAATGATTTCGTACGTTTAATGAAAGCTTGTTGCAGCACCATGCATAGTGACTAGAGTAATGCAGATTCCCATATAACATCATCTATAGCCCATACTTCACAATGCTTAGCATTAATTATGCATATGGGCAATGAGCTTTTTTTTGTTTCTGAAGTTAAAATGTGTGAAATAGGCATGGCCTTATTTTTGTTTCTGAAGTGCCCAAGGCTGGTGATCGGCCATCCCTGGGTCTTCGGCTCTTCGCCGAGAGGCATGGCCTTATTTAATTATTTTATTTTTTTTTAATTCTAAATAATTTATAAAAATATAAAATATTATGAGGTATTGTTTTACATCCATCTGAGTTCATACATCTTGATGTGATTAAAAAAAGAGAATCTTCATTTGTTCATATGCATCCAATGCAGTAGAAAAACATCACTGATAATCCTAATAACTCCAGAGTGCTAAGACCGTAGCATCTGAATTCATACACCTTGAGCTGATTACAAATGAGTGTAAATATTAAAGTTAAATGTGGAAATGGGCAGACCCTTTTTTCTGATGAGGTTAGGAACAGGAGCAAACACTTGGTCTAAGAGCAATGTGTTCATTCCTGAGAAGAGCAAGGTGCTCATCTCTGAGTAAAAGGAAGGTGCTCATCTCTGATAAAGAACAAGGTGCTCATTCCTAAGAAAGAGCAAAAGGAATTTGCAGGAGTGGATTTTCTATAAATAGGCAACTCCTCTTCATCCAATCTCATCCCATTCCATCAGGAATCATCCCATTAGCATAGCAAAAATATAGAGAGTAGAATAGAGAGTTATATTTGTAATTCCTATTGTAATATCCTTTTGCCAATACAGAAAAAATCCTTCTTCAAATTGTCTTTATTGTGTGTATGATTTATTTTAAATCTTACACTAGAAATATTCTCATTATTTCCAGTCCAAGTTGACTTTGTATTTTGCTGTTGTGAACCGTATCGATCCTAACAAGTGGTATCAGAGCCCAAGGTTGGTTTATTGATATATCTTTACTGTATCGTTTATGTTAGAACTCTTACTGGTAAAGTGATTGTACATGTCTAGGAAAAGATCTGGTTAAGACTTGGTATTTAAGCAGTCCATATGTGACTCACCTCTCTTCTCCAGAAATATTTTCCTGGTGTACTGTTCACAAGACCGGTAGTTTTCTATTATTCGATACTATTTAGATATATTGTTCAGGATCAAGAACACCACTTACAATGACGACAAAGTACGAGATTGAAAAGTTCAATGGGAATTGTAACACCCCGTGTTACGACCCCTAAACCAAACTAATTAATTAATTACTTACCCTAAAAAGGGAATTAAAATCCATTAATTAGCTAAAAAGGGGTCCACCATAGTCCATGGACCATTATCCCTAAAACCAACCCCTTAGTCCTATAAGGAATAGAATTGGCAAGCCCATACCATTTAGACCCTAATTAGGACTCTTAGATATATAAATAGGGACATAAGAGGCACCTAGAACTCACACCACAATAACTTTCACCACACAAGAATTCCCAAGAATTCCCATAGGAGAAATCAAGAAAGAAGGAATCTTAAAGAAAGACCCTTCATAGCCAAGGAAATTAATTAAGGCTAAGAGGTAACCCACGTCTCAACAAAACCTATTTTCCTTGCTATAATCTCCTTCTTTGGCTCCCTATTCTATACTTGTGTCTTGGTGAAATCTTCTATGATAATTGTGATATGATCTTGATAATTGTTGTGATGATTTTATGTGTGATCTTGATGATCTTGATGATGATAAGAGGATCTTGATAATTATGTGGTGTTCTTGATAAATCTTGACGTTCTTGATTTTTAAAGATAAAGCATGATTTTGTGATTTAAATATGATTAAAGCCCTAGGTTGAATCATGAATTTCGTATTGAATTTTCTTGGAATATTTGGGTGGGAATTCACTTGTTCGGGTGTTGATTATGTTTAGGAGTCATAATAGGTCATGTTCTATGTGATTGTTGTTTTTTATCCGTTAATTGCCTATGTGGTGTCGTTATTTGCGTTTAAAAGTGTCTAAGCATGGTTTCGGGTTCCACAAAGGATCCCGGGACGTTTTATTTGATAAAGAGTCAGTGGGGGGTATGTGGGGGTAGGGGGACCCGCCACCTACCCGCTACCCAAGAGACACCGCCAGGCAGCGGGCAGACGTCTGCCCGCCGGGCACCCGCTGCCCGGAAGTTCACCGCCGCCGGGTGGCCCTCCACCCACCGGCTACCCGCTGGTTTGTTACCCACCCCGGGTCTTTGGTTTCCCCGTTTGATGTTCCCCATTCCCCGTGGTGTCCTAACGGACCCCGTTTGTCGTGCTTGAGTCTAGTTTGATGTTTCGGGTGCCATTCGTAGGATAGAAGAGTCTTGGGAATTGCATGCTAGTTGAATTGGTAATCCGTTGGCCTAGGAGGAATATGCATGAACCCCTTAGGACTATTCTTAGTATGTGAATGATCACACGTAAGTTTATTTATACGTCTCCCCCTTCCCAATGTGCCAATACGTGCTACTATATGTTATGTGATGCATGATTCCCCAATTTGGTTGCGATCAAATTGGGAGTTCCTGAGCTGCGGTTCAGAAGTTGGATGCGGTCAAATTGGTTACTTATGAGCTGCGGTTCATTTTCCTGGCTGCGGTCAGTGATTCACTTCTTGGGCTGCGGTCCACATGGGCCTCGTGTGCTATGGTCCACCGACTGGACGCGTCAGGCGGTGTGTAAGGCCATTAGCCCGAGGAAGGCTGTAGCCCACCGAATGAGTGATCAAGCGGTGTGTAGGGCTACGGTTGGCTGCGATCCACCGAGTGTATGGGCCAGCGGTGTGTAGGATCGTAGTCTCCGAAGATCATCGCCCACCGAATGAGTTCCTCAGGCGATGTGTAAGGCTTGATCTGCTACGACCCACCGACTGAGTTCGTCAAGCGGTGTGTAGGGTCGCAGTCCCCCCTTGTAAAGAGGATCACAGTCCACCGACTGAGTGCGTCAGCGGTGTGTTGGGCTGTGATGTGCCGTCGAGTTCGTCGACGGTCTATACGGTTGGTTGCGATCAACCCCTTCATGCTGCGGTATGAGGTAGGGTGCTGCGGGGCGGTGCTAGTACTATATGTACTAACCCTCATGTTCGGGGCATGCGATTGGTCCCGTGGCGCCACCAAAGTATGCTTGTGTGACTTGAATGATGATTGAATGATTATGTGAATGATTTGAATGTGAACGGTGACCTTAGATACATGCTCTTTATGATATTATCTCTAAATAACTGTTTATCCTCACCTAATGTGCTTATCCTTATCTGTCGAGTCTATCCCTGGTTTTAAAGCTAGAGTCTCCTAAGTATATATCTTCCTGCTTCAAAATGATTTTCATATAATCTATATATATATCTATCTATATGTATTTCAATGCGTTGGAGTGGGTTACCAGCATCATTCGCTGAACAGATATATTTGGCTTTCAGGCACAGATGAGTAGACCCCGGAGCGCGCTAGAGATCCGGAGCGTAGATTAGTTAGTTTCCCTTTCGGCCTGCGTGCCATGTTTATGTATTGACATTGCTTTGAGGATATCTAGTTAGTTTAGCCTGTGCATCTGAGTTCTCCAGCTCAGATGTGGCATAGCACCCCGCACTCTTATGTTTGATTTTGGGATTTAATGAGAATTCACCTTTATTATATAAGTTTTAAAAGTTTCGAAATTTCGGGGTGTTACAGGAATAGTTTCTCGTTGTGGAAAATGAGAATGAAAGCAGTTCTCGGGAAAGATAACTGCATTGCAGCAATTGAAGAAAGACCAAACGATTTCATTGACGATGCCAAGTAGACAGAAATGGATAGCAACGCTATTGCCAATCTGCACTTAGCACTTGCTGATGAAGTTTTGTCAAGTGTGGCGGAAAAAGGTACGACAAAAGAGATATGGGATACTCTCGTAAATTTGTATGAGGCCAAATCACTGCACAACAAGATCTTCTTGAAGAGGAAGCTATACACTCTCAGGATGATAGAGACATCCTCAGTAACTGAGTACATCAACACTCTCAACACTCTATTTTCACAACTCTCGGTGTTGAGTTATAAAATAGAAGTGAATGAACGTGTTGAAGTCTTACTCCAAAGTCTACCGGATTCATATGATCAACTCATTATCAATTTAGTCAACAATAAGGAGGTACTTGTCTTCGATGATATTGCAGCTGCGGTTCTTGAAGAAGAAAGTCGGTGCAAAAAACAAAGAAGACAAAGTTGGAATTTCACAACAATCTCAGGCGTTGACAGTGACAAGATGAAGATCAACGGAGCCTGGCTCCAGTGGGAGTCACAACTGAGGTAGATCAAAGTCAAGGGGTAAGAAGAATGTCAAGTGTTTTCACTGTGGCAAAAAGGGGCACTACAAGAGTGAGTGTTGGCAGTTCAAGAAGGATGGAGCCAAAGGCAAAAATCCTGTGACATCAAATGCTCAGGGATGTGTTGTGAGTACATCGGATAGAGCCGAAGTTTTAATTGGTGAAGCAGCAACAATTGTTGAAGGCAGGAAATCACTAGTTAATGTCTGGCTCATGGACTCAGGAGCAACATGGCATATGACCTCACGGAAAGAATGGTTTCATGAATATGAACCTGTCTCTGGAGGATGAGTGTTCATTGGAGATGACCATGCCTTAGAGATTGCTGGCGTTGGTACTATCAAACTAAAAATGTTTGATGGTACGGTTCGCACTATCCAAGAGGTACGACACGTGAAAAGCCTGAAGAAAAATCTATTGTCTCTAGGACAATTAGATAGCCGTGAATGTAAAATTCACATTCAGGATGGGATCATCAAAGTAACGAAGGGTGCGCTTGTTGTGATGAAAGCTGAAAAGATAGCAGCCAATCTATACATGCTTAAAGGAGAAACACAACTACAAGGAGAAACAGTTGTTGCATCAGACATCTTATAGAGGAATCAACGATGATGTGACATCAAAAACTTGGCCACATGTCGGAACGAGGTCTAAAGATTCTTGCTGATCAACATCTTCTTCCAGGGTTAAAAAATGTTTCATTACCTTTTTGTGAGCATTGTGTTACAAGTAAGCAGCATAGATTGAAGTTCGAGAGCTCTAAAGCAAGGAGCAAGGCTATCTTGGAGCTAATCCACACCGATGTTTGGGAAGCACTAGTTATATCCCTAGGAGGTGCAAAGTATTTTGTATCCTTCATAGATGATTACTCGAGGAGATGTTGGGTGTATCCAATCAAGCGGAAGGCGGATGTATTTGAAGTTTTCAAATTCTTCAAAGCGCGTGTGGAACTTGAATCCGAGAAAAGGATCAAGTGTTTGAGGTCGGATAATGGAGGAGAATATACTAGTGATGAGTTTGATAAATTCTGTCTACAAGAAGGTATCAAACGGCAGTTCACGGTGGAGTATACTCCACAACAAAATGGAGTGGCAGAGCGAATGAATAGAACCTTGTTGGAAAGAACAAGGGCAATGTTGAGGACAACAAATTTGGCAAATTCATTTTGGGTTGAAGCAATCAAAACTGCATGTTATATGATCAATCGGTCACCATCAACCGCAATTGATCTGAAAATGCCAATGAAAATGTGGACTGGTAAGTCATTTAGTTATTCTCACTTACATACATTTGGGAGTCCGGCATATGTGATATACAACACTCAAGAAACATCAAAACTTGATCCAAAATCAAGAAAATGTGTTTTCTTGGGGTATGCTGATGGAGTGAAGGGGTATCGCCTGTGGGATCCCACTGCCCACAAGGTTATCATCAGCAGTGATGTTCTATTTGTAGAAGGGAAGGTACAAGAAAGTGAAAGCACTGGGAATGAGAAACCAGTGACAACTACAATACAAGTTGAGGGAAGGAAGGAAGAAGAAATTCTAGTTTCCCCTGAGTGCGCTGTGTATGACTTGTATCTTGAGCAGTTGGATGTGAAAACTGCGTTTCTACATGGAGAACTTGAAGAAGAGATTTTTATGCTCCAATCAGAAGGTTTTGAAGAAGAAAAAGGGAACTTGGTTTGCAGGTTGACCAAATCTCTATACGGTCTCAAACAGGCGCCGAGATGTTGGTATAAGAGATTTGATTCATTCATTCTGAGCCTTGGATACAACAGGTTTAATTCCGATCCTTGAGCATATTGCAAGAGATTTGATGATAATCAGTTTATCATCTTGTTGTTGTATGTTGACGACATATTGGTAGTAGGCCCCAACAATAATCGTATCATAGAGATGAAGGCTCAACTGGCTAGGGAATTTGAAATGAAGGACTTAGGACCAGCAAACAAGATTCTAGGGATGCAAATTCACCAAGACAAAAATAATAGGAAGATTTTGCTCTCTCAGCAGAATTATCTGCAGAAAATCTTGCGGCGCTTCAACATGCAAGAATGTAAGCCAATTTCTACCCCTCTTTCTATTAATTTCAAGTTATCCTCAAGTATGAGTCCTAGCAACGAAGCAGAGAGGATGGAGATGTCTCGAGTACCGTATGCATCAGCAGTGGGCAGTTTAATGTTTGCTATAATCTGCACTAGACCAGACATTGCACAAGCAGTGGGAGCGGCCAGTCGATACATGGCAAATCCTGGTAGAGAGCATTAGAGTGTTGTGAAGAGGATCCTTAGATATATCAAGGGTACCTCAGATGTTGCATTGTGTTATGGAGGATCATACTTCACTATTGAAGGCTATGTTGATTCAGATTATGCAGGTAATCTTGATTGTAGTAAATCCACCACGGGTTATGTGTTTACTCTTGCTGGCGGAGCAGTAAGCTGGGTCTCGAAGTTGCAGTCGGTTGTGGCAACTTCAATGGCGGAAGCAGAATTATAGCTGCTACTCAAGCTAGTAAAGAGGCTATATGGTTGTAAATGCTATTGGAGGAGCTCCGGCACAAAGTAGAGAAAATGACTCTATTTTGTGACAGTCAGAGCGCTTTGTACTTGACAAAGAATCCAGAATTTCATTCCAAGACGAAACACATACGAGTCCAATTTCACTTTGTTCGTGAAAAGGTGGAAGAAGGGAGTGTGGATATACAGAAAATCCATACTAAAGATAACCTGGCAGATATGTTAACAAAGCCGATTACCAACGATAAATTCGTATGGTGTGGATCCTCAATTGGCCTAACAAGTATGCAAGCAGCACTGAATTGGCGAAAAGGATGAAGGTCCACATTGTGACTTTAAGTGGGAGATTTGTAAATACTAAAGTCAAATGTGGAAATGGGCAGACCCTTTTTTCTGATGAGGTTAGGAGCAGGAGCAAACACTTGGTCTAAGAGCAAGGTGCTCATTCCTGAGAAAGAGCAAGGTGTTCATCTCTGAGAAAGAGTAAGGTGCTCATTCCTGAGAAAGAGCAAGGTGCTCATTCTTAAGAAAAAACAAAAGGAATTTACAGGAGTGGGTTTGCTATAAATAGGCAACTCCTCTTCATCCATTCTCATCCCATTCCATCAGGAATCATCCCATTAGCATAGAAAAAATATAGAGAGTATAATAGAGAGTTATATTTGTAATTCCTATTGTAATATCATTTTGTCAATACAGAAAAATCCTTCTTCAAATTGCCTTTATTATGTGTATGATTTATTTTAAATCTTACACTAGAAATATTCTCATTATTTCCAATCCAAGTTGTCTTTGTATTTTGGTGTTGTGAACCGTATCGATCCTAACAATGAGGATCTTCCCTCTCTCCAAAACAATATGAATTGATAAGCCATCAGCAACTTAGTACACATACCAAAAAAAGCATAAAGTTGCGGAAAAAGAAACCTGGTCGATCCGACGTCTCCACGACCGAGCACAATCGGGGGGATTAAATCAAATTAACCAATAACACCGCTCTGCTCTCTCAATCCTCACAAGATTTGTTTCTCCTTTAAAACCGCTTTGCTCTGCTCCCCTTCTCTGGGTATAATCTCCGTCGTTCATCCCTTTTTCTATTTCCGGCGTTTTTCACTTTTTTTCTCCTATGCCCTTCATCTGTAGCTTGAGGTTGTGGTTAACTGGTCATCAAGATCTAGGCTTTTCGTTTTTCCGGTCGCCAAAGAATATTTTTCTGTTTCTGGACATACCCTCTTGTTCAGTTTCCTTTAATTTTTGAAGCTTCTCTCCGCCCTGTGTTTCCCTATTGTTTCTGAACTGTAATTCATATCGATACCAATTTTATTTCTTTTCCATATTTGATTGTCTGTTACTTGGAGCATGTAGTTCCACGAGATTTTGTTTGGAGGAAAAGCATAAAATTTTTTATTTTTATTGAATTAATTGGAAATGAGTTTTCTCATGCGAAACTCCATTAATACCTCTCATTTAACGGACTTTTAACCCCTGATTTAATAGAGGACCAAAATGGTTAGCATTTTCAAAGTTGAGAACTTAATTGAGTAAGAAAAATTGTCGATGACCAAATTGATAATTTCACAATAGTCGAGAGACCATTTTGGTAATAAACTCAAGCAATAACGTATTTCATGAAATTCTATTATCTATACTATATATAAAAACAAAATCCTGAAATTTTAACTTCCCGCCCAATTACTAAAAAATCTCTCTTCCCAATCAAATATATTGATTTCTACTTTCCCATTCGTACAATAATTCTGGGTAAAAATTCTATTCTAAAATTATAAAATAGTGAAATACAATTCTCCTTGCACATCTAATCTATACTATATATAAAAACAAAATCCTGAAATTTTAACTTCCCGCCCAATTCCTAAAAAATCTCTCTTCCCAATAAAATATATTAATTTCTACTTTCCCATTCATATAATAATTCTTGGTAAAAAAGTCTATTCTTAATTTATAAAATAGTGTAATACAATTCTCTTTGCACATCTAATTTATACTATATATACAAAACAAAATCCTGAAATTTTAACTTCCCGCCCAATTCCTAAAAAAACTCTCTTCCCAATAAAATATATTGATTTCTACTTTTCCATTCGAACAATAATTCTGGGTAAAAATTTTATTCTAAAATTATAAAATAGTGTAATACAATTCTCTTTGCACATCTAATCTAATCTATACTATATATAAAAACAAAATTCTGAAATTTTAACTTCCCGCCCAATTCCTAAAAAATCTCGCTTTCCAATAAAATATATTAATTTCTACTTTCCCATTCGTAAAATAATTCTGGGTAAAAATTCTATTCTAAAATTTTAAAATAGTGTAAGACAATTCTCTTTGCACGTCTAATCTATACTATATATAAAAACAAAATCCTGAAATTTTAACTTCCCGCCCAATTCCTAAAAAATCTCTAATCCCAATAAAATATAATGATTTCTACTTTCGTATTCGTACAATAATTCTGGGTAAAAATTCTACTCTAAAATTATAAATTAGTGTAATACAATTCTCTTTCAACATCTAATCTATACTATATATAAAAATAAAATCCTGAAATTTTAACTTTCCGCCCAATTCCTAAAAAATCTCTCTTCCCAATAAAATATATTGATTTATACTTTCCCTTTCGTACAATAATTCTGGGTAAAAATTATATTCTAAAATTATAAAATCGTGTAATACAATTTTCTTTGCACATCTAATCTATACTATATATAAAAACAAAATCCTGAAATCTTAACTTCCCGCCCAATTTCTAAAAAATCTCTCTTCCCAATCAAATATATTGATTTCTACTTTCCCATCCGTACAATAATTCGGGGTAAAATTTCTATTCTAAAATTCTAAAATAGTGTAATACAATTCTCTTTGCACATCTAATCTATACTATATATACAAAACAAAATCCTGAAATTTTAACTTCCCGCCCAATTCCTAAAAAATCCCTCTTCCCAATAAAATATATTGATTTCTACTTTCTCATTCGTACAATAATTCTGGGTAAAAATTCTATTCTAAAATTATAAAATAGTGTAATACAATTCTCTTTGCGCATCTAATCTAATCTATACTATATATAAAAACAAAATCATGAAATTTTAACTTCCCGCCCAATTCCTAAAAAATCTCTCTTTCCAATAAAATATATTGATTTCTACTTTCCCATTCGTACAATAATTCTGGGTAAAAATTCTATTCTAAAATTTTAAAATAGTGTAATATAGTTCTCTTTGCACGTCTAATCTATACCATATATAAAAACAAAATCCTGAAATTTTAACTTCCCTCCCAATTTCTAAAAAATCTCTATTCCCAATAAAATATAATGATTTCTACTTTCCCATTCGTACAATAATTCTGGGTAAAAATTCTATTCTAAAATTTTAAAATAGTGTTATACAATTCTCTTTGCACGTTTAATCTATACTATATATAAAAATAAAATCCTGAAATTTTAACTTCCCGCCCAATTCCTAAAAAATCTCTATTCCCAATAAAATATAATGATTTCTACTTTCCCATTCGTAAAATAATTCTGGGTAAAAATTCTATTCTAAAATTTTAAAATAGTGTTATACAATTCTCTTTGCACGTTTAATCTATATATATATAAAAACAAAATCCTGAAATTTTAACTTCCCGCCCAATTCCTAAAAAATATCTATTCCCAATAAAATATAATGATTTCTACTTTCCCATTCGTACAATAATTCTGGGTAAAAATTCTATTCTAAAATTTTAAAATAGTGTTATACAATTCTCTTTGCACGTTTAATCTATACTATATATAAAAACAAAATCCTGAAATTTTAACTTCCCGCCCAATTCCTAAAAAATCTCTCTTCCCAATAACATATATTAATTTCTACTTTCACATTCGTACAATAATTCGGGGTAAAAATTCTATTCTAAAATTCTAAAATAGTGTAATACAATTCTCTTTGCACATCTAATCTATACTATATATACAAAACAAAATCCTGAAATTTTAACTTCCCGCCCAATTCCTTAAAAATCTCTATTCTCAATAAAATATATTGATTTCTACTTTCCCATTCGTACAATAATTTAGGTAAAAATTCTATTCTAAAATTCTAAAATAGTGTAATACAATTCTCTTTGCACATCTAATCTATACTATATATACAAAACAAAATCCTGAAATTTTAACTTCCCGCCCAATTCCTAAAAAATTCCTCTTCCCAATAAAATATATTGATTTCTACTTTCCCATTCGTACAATAATTCTGGATAAAAATTCAATTCTAAAATTATAAAATAGTGTAATACAATTCTCTTTGCACATCTAATCTAATCTATACTATATATAAAAACAAAATCCTGAAATTTTAACTTCTCACCCAATTCCTAAAAAATCTCACTTTCCAATAAAATATATTGATTTCTACTTTCCCATTTGTACAATAATTCTGGGTAAAAATTCTATTCTAAAATTTTAAAATAGTGTAATACAATTCTCTTTGCACGTCTAATCTATATCTATACTATATATAAAAACAAAATCCTGAAATTTTAACTTCCCGCCCAATTCCTAAAAAATCTCTATTCCCAATAAAATATAATGATTTCTACTTTCCTATTCGTACAATAATTCTGGGTAAAAATTCTATTCTAAAATTATAAAATAGTGTAATACAATTCTCTTTGCACATCTAATCTATACTATATATAAAAACAAAATCCTGAAATTTTAACTTTCCGCCCAATTCCTAAAAAATCTCTCTTCCAATAAAATATATTGATTTCTACTTTCCATTCGTACAATAATTCTGGGTTAAATTTCTTTTCTAATATTATAAAATAGTGTAATACAATCTATACTATATATAAAAACAAAATCATGAAATTTTATCTTCCAGCCCAATTCCTAAAAAATCTCTCTTCCTAATAAAATATATTTGATTTCTACTTTCGCATTAATACAATAGTTCTGGGTTTAAATTATATTCTGTTACTATAAATTAGTGTAATACAATCTATACTCTATACTATATATAAAAACAAAATCCTGAAATTTTAACTTCACGCCCAATTCCTAAAAAATCTCTCTTCCTACTAAAATATATTGATTTCTACTTTCTCATTCGTACAATAATTCTGGGTTTAAATTATATTCTATTACTATAAATTAGTGTAATACAATCAATACTATATAAAAACAAAATCCTGAAATTTTAACTTCGCGCTGAATTCCTAAAAAATCTCTCTTCCTACTAAAATATATTGATTTCTACTTTCTCATTCGTACAATAATTCTGGGTTAAAATTCTTTTCTAATATTATAAAATAGTATAATACAATCTATACTATCTATAAAAACAAAATTCTGAAATTTTAACTTCCCGCCCAATTCCTAAAATATCTCTCTTCCTAATAAAATATATTGATTTCTACTTTCCTATTCATACAATAATTCTGGGTTAAAATTCTATTCTAATATTATAAAATACTGTAATACAATTCCTATTGTAATCTATCTATCTATACATTTATACTATATATAAAAACAAAATCCTGCAATTTTAACTTCCCGCCCCCTAATTTCTAAAAAAATATATATTTTATTAAATAGTTTTTAAGAAAAAACTATGAGAACCTTATGTTTTATAAATGAATTTTTAAAATTTTTAATTAAAAAAATGTCCTGTGTATTATTTAATAATCTCTCTTATAATTGGTCAAATTATTTAATTATGGGAAATTAGGGAATAATTGATGATGGTAATAGAAATCCTAGAAGAATATAGAATTGAAGAATATTTAATTATTGTTATATTATTATTGTGACTCATGGAATACAATACAAGAATATTTAATTATGGTTAAATTATTATTGTGCCTCACGGCCATTATATACTAACAAAACTTGAAAAGAAACTAATAATAATAATAATAATAATAATAATATAATAATAATAATAATAATAATAATAATAATAATAATATAAGTGGTAATAATAATATCTAAAAGTAATTAAGTGTTAATAATAATAGTAAGAATATTAACGTAAGAATTATAACATAGAATAAATCGTAATAATTAATAAATCATAATAATTAATAACTATAGTCTAGGATTAAATTTGGAATTGTCAGGAAATAAGCGACCTCTGGTGAAATTAACTCTTAAATAAATATATATTGATTTAAATATTCTTAATATATTACAACAATTCCATTACGTGCATCGCACGGGTGAAAATACTAGTTATATATAAAAACAAAATCCTGAAATTTTAACTTCCCGTCCAATTCCTAAAAAATCTCTCTTCCCAATAAAATATATTGATTTCTACTTTCCCATTCGTACAATAATTCTGGGTAAAAATTCTATTCTAAAATTATAAAATAGTGAAATACAATTCTCTTTGCACATCTTTTTTTTTGAAAGTCAACCTGGAGGTTGTATTTATAGAAGTGGTAAAATAGAGTCTGGAGGGACATTGTCCCAGTACATAGCAGTATCAAACGTGAAAGCTGTAGAAGCTAGAGTATGAGCTAATGAATTCTGTAATCTAGGAATGTAAATAATTGAGCAATACGAAAAAGTAGATATATGAGCTCTGCAGTTGTCGATAGCATAGCCCAGGTATGACCGTGGTGTTATTGATGGTCCCGATAGATAGGACTGTAGCACTTGGCAATCCGTGAATACTTGTATAGATAATTCATCCCGCCTCTTGAGCCATGACAAGACTTCTTTGCATGCAATAGCCTCAGCCGATAGCGGGGAGTGGCATCCAATCAATGGGGCGGTGAAAGCCGACAAATAATGGCCGTTGGCGTCGAGGAGGATCGCCCCAACAGCAGCGGCATTCGTTCCGTGGTGGTAGCTGGCGTCCATGTAGCATTTTACCGGTGATGGTGATACACCATGGTGCGGGTCCGGCAGTACGGGCAGCAGCGGCGGTGGAAGAGCGGCAGTCGGTCCAGCAGTAGGCGGCAGCGGAGGCTGGTCGGCAGTACGGGCAGTAGCGGCGGTTCCTTGGCCCCGTTCCGGCTGTGGCGCACGGTGGTGAACCATTTTCCACGCCTTCATCGTGGACGTTGCAGTCAATAATAGCTTGGTTGGCGTTGGTAGGCAGGCATCCCACACTGCACCGTTTCGCGCCCTCCATAAATGATAAAGTATTGCAGCTGCATAAGTAATTCCATCAAAGTCTAGAACATTCAAGATTGCACTAAACCATTCATGGAAAACATTTGTCATAATAATGGGGATTGGAAGGTTGGATTTAGCCCATATGGAGTGTGCATAGTCACACAAAACTAATGCATGCATGGTATCCTCATTCATTCTTCCACACATGGCACACATCGGGTTAATCTCCACTCTCTTTATAAGCAAATTATTGGTAGTAGGGAGGATATCACAAATAGCCCTCCATAAGAATGTCTTCCATTTGGGTGGGATTTTTAGTTTCCATAGGGTAAGCCATTCACTAAAAATCCCATTAGAATTGTTCTCATAGTTTCCAACTATTCGTCTATATCCACTTTTGACTGAATAATAACCGTTAGGATCATCATACCAATACCATATATCTTCATACTCAGGGGCAACCGGTATTTTCTGAATTCTAGGTATATCATCTGGTTGGAAAATATCAGCTAGTATGTGCAGGTCCCATGTTTTTGTATCCTGATCAATTAATCCTACCACTTTGGCTCCAGACAGGTGTTGTGGCATTTCCGTATGAATCATAGGATCAATCTCATCCTGTAACCAAGGGTGTTCCCATATCAAGGTAGATTCCCCGTTCCCAATTCGCTTTCGTACACCTCCACATATTAAATCTTTAGCTGCCATAATGCTCCGCCAGCAGAAACTTGGATTATTTCCTATAGTTGCCTCTAGGAAAGTATCCTTTAGGTAATACCTGGCCTTATAAACCCTGGCTACCAATGAGTTTGGGTTAGTGAGCAATCTCCACGCCTGTTTTCCAACATTGCCAAATTAAATGCCCTTAAGTCTTTAAACCCCATGCCTCCATATTTCTTGGGGACACACAATCTATCCCAGGCTTTCCAGTGTATGCCCCGCTCGGTTCCTGACCCCCACCAGTACCGATTCATAACCCGCTCAATAGCTGTACAAGTAGATATAGGTAGTAGGAAGACACTCATTGAAAAAGTTGGCATTGCCTGGGCCACACTTTTTAATAAGATCTCCTTCCCAGCCTGGGTTAACAACCTCTTATTCCAGGACCCAATTCTCTGCCTTATTTTATCTTCTATATATGCAAACGCCGCCTTTTTATTTCTGCCCACAAAGGAGGGTAGTCCTAGGTATTTCCCGAAACTTGGAGCTTGGTTAACACCTAGTATTTGTGCTACCATATCCCTATCATTCTGCCCCGTATTTCTGCTATAACAAATGCTGGATTTATGATAATTTATCTTTTGGCCAGAGAAACTCTCATATAGTAACAAACAATTTCTAATTTCAGATGCTTCCTGCGTATTCGCTCTGAAGAACAGTAGGCTATCATCTGCAAAAAATAAGTGAGAGATCGGAGGTGCCCCTCTAGCAACCCTGCATCCATGTATTAATCCACTATCTTGCGCTCTCTGCAATAGAACTGACAGCCCTTCTGCACAGATAATAAATAAATACGGGGACAATGGATCCCCCTGGCGGAGACCACGCGTGGGTGTAATGGGAGAACTACGAGAGCCATTAATCAGAAGATTATATGACACAGTAGTGACACATAACATAATCAATTCAACCCACCTGCTATCAAAACCCAGGGCTAATAACATTTCACGGAGAAAGGGCCATTCCATGCGATCGTAGGCTTTGGCCATATCTAATTTAAGTGCTCCCCATCCTACAGCACCACATTGCTTCCTGTTCAAGAAATGCCCTACCTCAGCAGCTACAAGGATATTGTCAGTAATCAACCTGTCCGGAATAAATGCACTCTGAGAGCCCGATATTATCTTCTCCATTAATGGTTTCATTCTTTGCGTAATCATCTTCGCCATAATTCTGTAAATCACATTGCTTAGAGCTATAGGGCGAAAATCCGTTATCATTTCAGGGGTTTTCTTCTTCGGAATGAGTACCACATCCGTATCGTTTAGACCAGAGGGGAAGACACGATTATTGAGGCAGTTTAGAGTAAATGTCGAAATATCACTTCCAACTATGTCCCAAAAGTGCTGGTAAAATCCTGGGTTCATACCATCCGGACCAGGTGCCTTGTCTGGGGCCATTGCAAACAGAGCCTCTTTAACATCAGCTAGCTCAAAGGGTCGTAATAAGGATTCATTCTGAGTACGGGTCACACGGGGGGTTATCCCAGAGAATAACACATCACCATCCACAGGTCCACCAGAGGAAAATATATGGGTAAAATAATCCAAAATAATTGCATTCATAGCATTTCCTTCCAACCAATCCCCATTATCATTCATAAGCTTATAAATAGTATTCTTCTTCTTACGATGAGAGGCGTACCTGTGATAAAATCTTGTATTTGCGTCAGCATTCTTGAGCCAGTGTTGCTTAGCTCTCTGTTTCCAGTAAACATCCTCTTGGGCCTCCATACTACACAGAAGTCCTTCCAGTCTTTGGAATTCAGCCAAAGAAGTAGAGTCAGTGCGACCCCTCAGACGCAGTTGCTGATTTCGCAGGAGCATGATTTTCTCCCCAAACTTATGATACCGATCACCACCCCACCTGGTTAACCGGTTCCCACAATGCACTATACAGTCCTGGACCCCATCACGCCTTCCCTCCTCCCATGACTTTTCCACAACATTCCTGCACCCATCATCATAAATCCAAGCCATCTCAAACCGAAACCGAAAGCCCCTCCTCCCTCGCCCTCCTCCCTGGAACGTGTCATTAATACTCAGAAATAACGCGGAGTGATCCGATTTCCGCATCAGATTATTAACAAGCCTGGCCCCCGGCACAATCTCTCGCCAATCATCAGACACCAGTACCTTATCCAACATTTCCTCAATACAATTTGATGTTCCTTTCCCTTTTTCCCAAGTAAAACGGTACCCCTCCATAGGCAACTGAGTCAAACCACATTGATCAATAGTCTCCCCAAACCCGCGTAGGAGATTATCGGGGTGTGGATTGCCCCCCCTCTTCTCATGCTGAAACAACAGCTCGTTAAAATCCCCGATCATAACCCAAGGTAGAGTAGAGCGCTGCGCGAAGGATTTTATCAAGTCCCATGCCTCCATGCGCCTATGTCGCTGGGAGTAGCCATAATAACACGTCATCCTCCATCTGGGAAAGCTGGGCATATTCACCTCAATATCAATATAATTTTTAGAGTAACTCAAGAGACTTGCCGTATCATTCTTACGCCACAGTAGTGCTAGGCCACCACCGCCTTGTGGAGTTGGATTAACATAAAAAAGACCATCAAAACCAAGGGAGACACGAATCCTTTCAGCATGTATTCGTTCCACCATGGTTTCCATAAGAAAAATAAAATCAGGCTTCTTACGGGACGCTAGGTCCGTTAACTCACGAACTGTTCGTGGATTACCCAAGCCACGACAGTTCCAGCTGATGGTACTCATAATGATGGGCGGGTCTGGGAACCAGTACCCGCCGCAGACAAGTTTTTTTGGATCTCTGTCATAACAACATCATCACCATTCCTCACTCTGTTCTCATCATTCCCATTCAAATCCGCACGCCTCCTCTTCGTTGCAGCCTCAACTACAACACTCTCGCCACAAACCCGTGTAGGGTCGGATGTAGCATCACCATGGTCCTCAACCCGCACCGTCGGCATAATATCCAAGGGGGATCCCGCCATAGGCTTGCCGTTCATGTCTAGCAGCCATGACGCACCCACTTTTCGTGGACCCTTCTTAAAGCCCGCACGTAAGCCCTCACCATACGGATATTGATCAATCGGAAGCCCTGCATCCCTTGCTTTCAGACAATACTTATGTAGATGCCCCATCATACCACAAAAGTAACAGAAATTATGCAGTCTTTCATACTTAAAATTAACCCAACAAGTTGACTTATCCCTCTTCATGAATTTCATACGTCGTTTTAGCGGTTTCAAAATTGAGATGGAAACCCTAATTCGATAGAATGTTTTCTATGGCGCATTCGCAAATCGATCATCAACTTTAATAAACGTTCCAAGGAAATTTCCAACCTGCTCCAGAATGATGTCAGATGTGTAACCCAGTGGTAAGTCATGTACCTGAATCCACATATCAACCGTATCCAGCGGTACCGTGCCCGGAATAACCCCATCCTGAACTTGTTTGCAAACAAACGTGTGATTCTCAAAGGACCATGGCCCTCCCTCAAGAACCAATTGAATATCTGTTTCATGGAAAAACACAAACAGGAAAAGCCCCGGTTGCAATTCTGAAACTTGAACCCCCTTAACCGGCTGCCATACCGAAGCCATGACTTGGCTCATGAACTCCGTCTTAATAAGCTTAGTAGTCAAAAACCTGCCAACTAGCCGCCATACCTGAACTGCCGCAGCCGGCTGCTCAGCATCCGCCACTCCGGGAGGTACGAAAACCTCATCCTCCTCGTCGTCAAGGACGACGTCAGCCCACCGTCTCCCCAATATGTTGACCGCCTCCGTCACCGATCCTCGCTCCATGCAAGCAGATTGGAATCGTCGCCGAGATTTCCCGTAGAAAGAGGCCAAAAGTCGCCGGAAAGCACTCGAAACCGAGTAGGGAAGAAGAAACCCTAGCGAAACCCTAGAGAGGAAAATTATGATCCATCCACTTAATTCTATATTCTCTTTGCACATCTAATCTATACTATATATAAAAACAAAATCCTGAAAGTTTAACTTTCCGCCCAATTCCTAAAAAATCTCTCTTCCCAATAAAATATATTGATTTCTACTTTCCCATTCGTACAATAATTCTGGGTAAAAATTCTATTCTAAAATTTAAAAATAGTGTAGTGCAATTATCTTTGCACATCAAATCTATCTATACTATATATAAAAACAAAATCCTGAAATTTTAACTTCCCGCCCAATTCCTAAAAAATCTCTATTCCCAATAAAATATAATGATTTCTACTTTCCCATTCGTACAATAATTCTGGGTAAAAATTCTATTCTAAAATTATAAAATAGTGTAATACAATTCTCTTTGCACATCTAATCTATACTATATATAAAAACAAAATCCTGAAATTTTAACTTTCCGCCCAATTCCTAAAAAATCTCTCTTCCCAATAAAATATAATGATTTCTACTTTACCTTTCGTACAATAATTCTGGGTAAAAATTCTATTCCAAAATTATAAAATAGTGTAATACAATTCTCTTTGCACATCTAATCTATACTATATATAAAAACAAAATCCTGAAATTTTAACTTCCCGCCCAATTCCTAAAAAATCTCTCTTACCAATAAAATATATTGATTTCTACATTCCCATTCGTACAATAATTCTGGGTAAAAATTCTATTCTAAAATTATAAAATAGTGAAATACAATTCTCTTTGCACATCTAATCTATACTATATATAAAAACAAAATCCTGAAATTTTAACTTCCCGCCCAATTCCTAAAAAATCTCTCTTCCCAATAAAATATATTAATTTCTACTTTTCCATTCGTATAAAAATTCTGGGTAAAAAAGTCTATTCTTAATTTATAAAATAGTGTAATACAATTCTCTTTGCACATCGAATTTATACTATATATACAAAACAAAATCCTGAAATTTTAACTTTCCGCCCAATTCCTAAAAAATACCTCTTCCCAATAAAATATATTGATTTCTACTTTCCCATTCGAACAATAATTCTCGGTAAAAATTCTATTCTAAAATTATAAAATAGTGTAATACAATTCTCTTTGCACATCTAATCTAATCTATACTATATATAAAAATAAAATCGTGAAATTTTAACTTCCCGTCCAATTCCTAAAAAATCTCTCTTTCCAATAAAAGATATTAATTTCTACTTTCCCATTCGTACAATAATTCTGGGTAAAAATTCTATTCTAAAATTTTAAAATAGTGTAATACAATTCTCTTTGCACGTCTAATCTATACTATATATAAAAACAAAATCCTGAAATTTTAACTTCCCGCCCAATTTCTAAAAAATCTCTAATCCCAATAAAATATAATGATTTCTACTTTCCTATTCGTACAATAATTTTTGGTAAAAATTCTACTCTAAAATTATAAAATAGTGTAATACAATTCTCTTTGCACATCTAATCCATACTATATATAAAAACAAAATCCTGAAATTTTAACTTTTCTCCCAATTCCTAAAAAATCTCTCTTCCCAATAAAATATATTGATTTATACTTTCCCATTCGTACAATAATTCTGGGTAAAAATTATATTCTAAAATTATAAAATCGTGTAATACAATTCTCTTTGCACATCTAATCTATACTATATATAAAAACAAAATCCTGAAATTATATATTGATTTCTACTTTCCCATTCGTACAATAATTCTGGGTAAAAATTCTATTCTAAAATTTTAAAGTAGTGTAATACAATTCTCTTTGCACGTTAAATCTATACTATATATAAAAACAAAATC
Source organism: Ipomoea nil (assembly GCF_001879475.1). NCBI lineage: Eukaryota > Viridiplantae > Streptophyta > Magnoliopsida > Solanales > Convolvulaceae > Ipomoea > Ipomoea nil. Next base: position 5,464,713 of record NW_017616704.1, on the reverse strand, counting down.
CTGAAATTTTAACTTTCCGCCCAATTTCTAAAAAATCTCTCTTCCCAATAAAATATATTGATTTCTACTTTCCCATTCGTACAATAATTCTAGGTAAAATTTCTATTCTTAAATTCTAAAATATTGTAATACAATTCTCTTTGCACTAATCTATACTATATATACAAAACAAAATCCTGAAATTTTAACTTCCCGCCCAATTCCTAAAAAATCTCTCTTCCCAATAAAATATATTGATTTCTACTTTCTCATTCGTACAATAATTCTGGGTAAAAATTCTATTCTAAAATTATAAAATAGTGTAATACAATTCTCTTTGCACATCTAATCTAATCTATACTATATATAAAAACAAAATCCTGAACTTCCCGCCCAATTCCTAAAAAATCTCTATTCCCAATAAAATATAATGATTTCCACTTTCTCATTCGTACATTAATTCTGGGTAAAAATTCTATTATAAAATTTTAAAATAGAGTAATACAATTCTCTTTGCACGTCTAATCTATACTATATATAAAAACAAAATCCTGAAATTTTAACTTCCCGCCCAATTCCTAAAAAATCTCTATTCCCAATAAAATATAATGATTTCTACTTTCCTATTCGTACAATAATTCTGAGTAAAAATTCTATTCTAAAATTATAAAATAGTGTAATACAATTCTCTTTGCACATCTAATCTATACTATATATATAAAAACAAAATCCTGAAATTTTAACTTTCCGACCAATTTCTAAAAAATCTCTCTTCCCAATAAAAGATATTGATTTCTACTTTCCCTTTCGTACAATAATTCTGGGTAAAAATTCTATTCTAAAATTATAAAATAGTGTAATACAATTCTCTTTGCACATCTAATCTATACTATATATAAAAACAAAATCCTGAAATTTTAACTTCCCGCCCAATTCCTAAAAAATCTCTCTTCCCAATAAAATATATTAATTTCTACTTTTCCATTCGTACAATAATTCTGGGTAATAATTCTATACTAAAATTATAAAATAGTGTAATACAATTCTCTTTGCACATCTAATCTATACTATATATAAAAACAAAATCCTGAAATTTTAACTTCCCGCCCAATTCCTAAAAAATCTCTCTTCCCAATAAAATATATTGATTTTTACTTTCCATTCGTACAATAATTCTGGGTAAAAGCTGTGAAGTGTCAAAAGTTCGGCAATGCATAAGTTTTGACTCGGTTGTCCGTTTCGGACAAATGTTTTTTTGAAATTGTGTATTTTTTCGAGATATATCCACCGCAAACTGCCGTAGGCGGTTTGGCCCACCAATTTCTAAAAAAAAAATGCATTATTAAATAGTTTTTAAGAAAAAACTATAAGAACTTTATGTTTTATTAATGAATTTTTAAATGTTTTAATTAAAAAATTTTCCCGTGCATTTTTTAATAATTTCTCTATATAATTGGTCAAATTATTTAATTATGGTAGATTAGGGATAATTAATGATGGTAATAGAAATCCTATAAGCAACCTCTGGTGAAATTAACTCTTAAATAATTATATATCGATTTAAATATTCTTAGTATATTACAACTATTCCATTCCGTGCATCGCACGGGTGAAAATACTAGTTTATTGTAAAAATCGAACTAAACAACATAATAAATTTATTTCAAAAAATAATATTTCATTCTAAATATGTTTCATGAACCAAACATCATGTTAATGTATAAAAAAAATAAAAAAAATCCACATATCGGATTGAAAATGCTATTCCTAGAGAAAAGTAAGAGGGAATCTATCGTCTAACTTTGGTGAAACTGTGAAAGTATCTATGAGGTCCTTATACTATAATGTTTTGTTCAATTTAGTTATTTTATCTTAATTTTGTTCAATTTAGTCCCTGTACTTTTAAAAGTAAAACAGTTAAGGACAATAGTTAATCTGACGCTGACATTATATCTATTACGTCAGCATACTTACATGCCAACTCTTATATTATTTTATAAATATTTAAAATTAATTGATTTTATCACCAATATATTACATTAATATATCCAAAATAAATACATAAATATAAGCTATTGTTCTTAATTGTTTCACTTTTAAAAGTAAAAAGACTACATTAAACAAAATTAAGATAAAAGAATTGAATTGAACAAAACACTATAATATAGGAACATCATTAATACTTTCCTCTAACTTTGCACACCCTGGGGGACAGGCGCGTCAAATAAGGAAAAGTGGGCGGGGATTTATCCGAAATACGTGACGGCATATATGCAGTAGAGATGAGATGGGCCGCGAACCGTGGACCGAAGCAACACGTCGGTGACCGAAAGAGGCGACATATAACACGTGAAGTTCGCTCAAATTTGTTACGCCCACGTTGATTAAGCGTCGCCGTCCAACTGTATCGTGTCTTTTATTCAGGAACTTTTAGGGACAAGCACTGTGGTTTCAATTGCAAAATAAATAAATAACCAAATATAGAAGATTTACAATGCCAAGTACTAATTACCATCTAAATTAATCCCATAAAAACTTTTTAAACAATTAAATTTTATTTTATTATTGAGTCTTTTTTTTTTTTTCAATTGTAATGTATGATACTGCATATGGCATAATAAAAATATAAATTATATTTTACATAAAGGGTACGGTGTTGCTGTTTTATTTTTTTTTTTAAATAAAAGAGCTAATTCATTAATCATAGGATGAAAAGTTTACAATAAGATCGATGGAATGATAAAACATTCTTACAATCAGACATTGAAACAAATTTTCAATGCTACACGAAACTTGAATCTCTGATTGTTTTTCAAAATTAAAGCTGAATTCGTTGGGAGAACCTGAAACTTTTTTGATATTGTTAATGATCTTGCTACCCAAGTCTGACTCTATTGCGTCTCTTCTGTCCATAGACAATATCTCTATTAATCTGAACTGCATATCAAGGGTTCAGATCTTCTTCGGTGTTCGGGATGAAGCAAACATACTCCATTATCAGATAAATTGTTTCACCTTTTGAAAGAAGAACTCGTCAAATAAACGAGAGGAAAACTCGCTAAAGACACGAGAGGAAATAACTCGCAAATGAATCGAGAGGAAATAACTTTAACAAAACAACAGATGAAAATTAGGTGAATTGTACCACCCTTTAGTGAAAAGTAGGTGTAATTTTGTAAATCACATTGGAATTGTAAAAATGATAAAAAAAAAAAAATCAACAATTTTATAGGTGGTGTAGATAACAATAGGGGCGTTTGGTTCACGGAATGTTAGATTACCTTAGAGAATGTTAGATTGCTGGGAATGTTAGATTACTGGGAATGTTAGATTACTGTGTTTGGTTTAAAACTAAGATATGTAAATAAGACAACAGTAATAAGATAAATTGATTAAAACGTTCAAAGTCTAACATTAGTAATAAGACAAGGGAATGTGAGATTACCTAAGAAATTGGAGAGAATCTCGCATTCCCTTCCAATAGCTAAAAACTTAATGCGGAGGTTATCTGACATTCCTTGAGAAAGTTACATAACCTGAACCAAACATGAGAATCTTATATTACCAAACAAATATAACATTGGTTATCTTATGTAACCTAAACCAAACTTATAGGTGTACATATTGCTATTTAGATCACCCTAATTAAATGTCATTTACGAGATTATATTAATAATTTTTCAATTAAAAATTTAATTAATTCAAACATTTTAAAAAAAATAAAAAATAAATAAAAAAAAAACCCTCACCTTCTCTGGTGGGAAGGCGAGGGGTTGCCTTGAGTTGTTTGTTTTGTTTTGTTTTGTTTTTTAAATAAAAATAAATAATAAATATTTTAAATAAAAACGTTTGACTAAATTTAATGAAGGTTGTGTAAATAGTATTTTCTATTTACACCACCTATAAAAGTTAGTACACCTAAAAAAAAAATTGTGTAAATAACAATTAGCGTCATGCAAATAGAATTTCCCTTTTATTAAACTCTCTTAGCTTTCTTTGACTCCCATTCTTATTTAACACGTAAATCATTATCATTGTTTTTTTTATTATTATTATTAAATCATTGTTGTGCTTAATCACTATTGCATATTATATCTAACTAGTAATTCACCCGCGCGATGCACGGAAAAAATTAGGTTATTATACATATAAATAAAAAATAGAAAAACTAAAATATTTTAAATTATTTAATATAATAATATTTTTGAACTTCCATTGGTCAAGTATTTATTATTTTTATAGAATACAAAATTACAATTAAAATTAAAATTATAATTTTGTATGGTTAATATAATCTCTAATTATGTGCATTTTCAAATAAACATATAGAGATAATTTACATAATTACATTGATTTATTCTTAATTGTACTTCATCTATATTATACTCCGTAATTTTCACAATACAAGTAATAACTAAGATAATTACATTTGGAAAGCAAATTTCAAATTTTGTATGTGTAAATTTAAACTCTAATTGAACACATTTTTTATATGATTATATAATATATAGCTATTTTATTTTTCAAAAGTATATTTTTATATCATTATATAATATATAGCTATTTTATTTTTTAAATGTTGTGCTTTTTTTTTTTTTTATAATAAAGGATGTTGTGACATTAATTGTAACATTAATTATTTCTCAAACCATATAGCTTTATTATATAAAGGATTAGGCATCCACACTCTTTTATTGCTTGACACCTTGTGATTAAGTGGTAACGATCTTTAACTTTATATTAAAATGTCAAGAATTAACTGTTTTTATCCCAAACGTTTAAATTATTCTTGTTGAGATTTACTCACAATATAAATGGCAATTCATATAGGGGTGTTTGATAAATAACTGTTAGCTGGTTGGATTAATGAGTTTGACTAGTTGATAGTATTAGCTGATTGTAGAAAAATATTTAGTAAATTAGTTGTTAGGTGATAGTTAATTACATGCAAAATGACTTTTTTTTTTTTTTTAAATCTTATTGAAAAAACTACATTGAGCAGCTTTTTGAATTTTAACATTTTGAAGCAATAAGTTGTTACAAAAATCTAATTAATCAAATATTCATATTGATTGTTTAACCATGTCAAACAGCTAATAGTGATTAAATAAGTCAAAATTGATTGATAAGCTAAGTATGTTACCAAACAGGGCCAATATGTGTTTGAATTGTCTTTTTACGCTTAAAAATCTTATAACGACAACTTTAGTCAATCTTTATATCATGGACTAGGGTTCACATTGCAATGTGAGCCCTGATTCATGTGTATGTGTTTTGTGTTGTAACTTTTTGTATTTTGCGTTATGAAATTTTGTACCTTAAGCATGTGAATTTTGTACCTAAAACAAATTAGTAATTGTGTTTTATGTTATGATTTTTTGTGTCTTGTTTTGTGAAAATTTGTGTTTATGAACACAAACTATGTATCTAAATCAGATTTGAAAAACAAATAAATACATAACATGTGTATGTGTCTTGTGTTATGATTTTTTGTGTCTTGTGTTATGAAGTTCTGTACCTTACGAGTGTAAATTATGTACCTTGTTTCAATACAGGGTCAATAATGTTATGTGTCTTGTTTTGTGATTTTTTGTGTTTTATGTTATGAGATTCTATACCTTACAAGCAGTGTTTTTGGAGTTTTATGTTAGGAAAGAGAATTGATTTGGGAAAAAATGGATGAGTTTTAAGATTAATTGTAGAATTTTTTTTTTCATTTCTTAAATAACTAGGTTAAAAATAAATATTGCGTCCTCTAAAAATCGAGACCATGTACTTTTGTCCATCTTGCACACCCAAAATCCGACTATGCTTTACTAATATGAATTTTGTAACTTGTCATTTCAATTCAGAGTCTATAATGCTATATAAATCTTGGTCCAAGATATAAATGGTCTACTTTAGATAGGCACGTCAACAACCAAGTGGTAGGTATAAAACGTTGCTGATAGAAATTGAAAATCGACAAGATTACAGCACGTAATTCAAATTTGAATTCTTCAAAGATTGTGCGCTTATGGTTTCGGTTATTCGAAAAACAAGTAAAATAAAATGCTGATCAGTCATCAGCCGCATTTGCTTACCTGAAAAGAAGGTATACTTTAATATAATTGAAAAGAAGATTGTGACAAATATTATATATGACGTACAATATTCTGATAAGAGTAAATACCAACGGAGGTCCTCTGACTTTGGTGGCACTGCCACTTTTAGTCCTCAACTTTTAAATTAACCACTCTTAGTCCTCTTACCTTTTGTTTCTAGCCATCTATGGTCCTTCCGTTAAACTTGACCATCTAATGCCGTTTTCTCAAGGATAATTCAGTCCTTTCATAATTAATTTATTAATTATTATGTTTGCCGAGTCATACCGAGATATTCCAACGTCGTTTTGGCACAACCTTCGTACCAGCTTTTGTACGCCATTTTGATTCACGAGCTGGTTTTGTACACGTTCATAGCTGGGAAACCATTGTTTGACTATTCTGATGAGAAAATTAAACACAATAATTAATAAATTAATTATGAAAGGACTTAATTATTTTTTAGAAAACGGCATTAGAGGGTCAAGTTTAACGAAAGGACCATAGATGGCTAGAAACAAAAAGTAAGAGGACTAAAAGTGGTCGATTTAAAAGTTGAGGACTAAAAGTGGCAGTGCCACCAAAGTCAGAGGACTTCCGCTGGTATTTACTCTTCTGATAACAAAGACTGCATCTTTGGCTTAATGCATTAATTAATTAATTAAAGAAATAAAATGATATAATTATTTTTTAAAATATAATGTGGCAGATTAGAAAATAGTTTGGAACATGATCGATGATTCATTTCAATAGGGAGTCAGCGTTATGCTATGGACTCGTGTCCACCATGTGTATGGTGAACACACTGTAGATTCATAATTTCTATACTGTAGATTCATAATTTTTATATTGCACATTCATAATTTCTATACTGTAGATTCATAATTTCTATACTGCACATTCATAATTTATGTACTGTAGATTCATAATTTTTATACTATAAATTCATAATTTCTATACTGTAAATTCATAAAATTTATAATGTAGATTCATACAGTACAGAAATTATGAATGTGCAGTATAGAAATTATGAATCTACAGTATAGATTTTATAAATCTACAGTATAGAAATTATGGATCTACAGTATAGAAATTATGAATGTACAGTATAAAAGTTATGAATGTACAGCGTGTCCACCATGCATATAGTAGACACGAGTCCATAGCATAATTTGCCTTTCAACAGATCACCAAATAGATAGCCCATTAGCCATTGAAAGAAATTCAAAATTGTACTTAAGAAGCCCATATGGAGTATCAACCAATCAGTGTGAACCATGGCGTTGTGTGGACTATACTATAAAATAATATACATTTAGTATACAAATAATGTATTTTTAATATATTAAAAATGTATATTGTAATAAGGAAAAATACATTATTTGAGTACTGAAAGTATATTATTTTATATAATGTACATTCAGTACACGAATAATGTACTTTTAGTATATTAAAATGTACTTTTTGTTATGGTTCATACAGTACTATGAGGACCAATAGTTTGCCAAGTATCGACCATCATTATGTTCAACTGATTTTGCGTTTAAAATGTGCTTAGGATATATAAAATGAAACAAAATAGTAGGTCTTACATATTGAGTGTATATTGTCAAATGAATATGTAGTTGAATTAGAACGATACTTTAGGGGTGTTTTAATGAAACTGAATAATATGTCTCATATATTTAGTGTATATTGTCAAAAGAAATTATAGTATAGTTGAATTATGAATGATACTTTAGTTGTTTTGTAATGAAACTACATTTTGTATTCATAGGGAATATACAAGTACTACAGGACGTATCCGATGAGACTGGTCTAAACTAGTTGTTAGGAACTTTTGTAATTACCTGAAACTGTTGGATATTTCATTCGTTGCCATTGAAGACCATCTCGGTCAATCTATTTATTGTAGAATGGTTCGAATCAGTTGTGTACTGAGTTTAAGAGTTTGAAATGATGGAATTGAAAGCAGTTTTTTTAATAGTATTTTGGGTCATGCGTAGCTTGGATTGAGATTTGGGGGCTAAGAAATTTGTTTGGTTTCCATATCTAGTGAGGGCGAGGGCTTTGGGCAGAGGGGCGAAGAAGACGGTGGAAATGGGAGCGTTATGCTGTGCAACCGTGTGCATCATGTAAGGTGTCTATGGAATTGGATTCATAAGTTTTATACAATAGATTCATAATTTCTATAATGTATAGTTATCAACTTATGAACATATAGTTCAGTGATTTGTGAATACAGAGTTCAACAATTGAGAATATGAACATTGAAAATTATGAACATAGAATTTTGTAATTGTGAATATAGAGTTCAATAATTATAAATCTATAATATAAAAATTATAAATCTATAATACAGAAATTATGAATCCAATTCCGTGTGCACTATGCATGGTGCACACGGTTGCACGACATAATTTTCCATGGAAATGGGGGAGGGGAATTTGAGCAATCATTATTGTGTGGACCATGGTCTACACAAGTTGTGTGGACCATATTTTGTCTACGGTAAAATAATGTACATTCAGTATAAAAATAATGTACATTGTATTCAGGTGATGTACATTATTTTTGTTCTGAGTGTACATTATATTGTATAATGTACATTCAGTACAAAAATAATGTACATTTAGTATATTAAAAATGTACTTTTTATTATGGCCCACATAATTTGCCGAATTTGAGTTAGACGTGTGGGTTTGGTTTTTATATGGGTAGTGTTTGGGTCGGGTATGGACTGTATATTTGGGCTTAGTGTTTTGGGTTGTATATGTGTGATACTGATTTTATTGGGCTACTTGGCTGGTTTAGTTAAAAGAAATACATACATATATATATATATATATATATATATATATATATATATATAGTTAATACCTAAAATGGTCCTCTGACTATTAGTTAATACTTAATTTTGTCCCGAAGTATTAAAATTACCCGATTTAGTCCTCTTACTTTTAAAATTGCACTCAATTTGGTTCTACGTTAGAATTCCCGTTTAGCCACCGTTATATTGAGGGCATAAACGTCATTATGAGCTGAGGTCAAACCCGTTGCTTCTGTTGGTCTTTGTCGCGACTCCAAAAGGGCACACAAATTGAATCTCTGTTGCGACTCCAAAAGGGCACACAAACTGAACATCTCTTTCACGACTCCAAAAGGGCTAACCATCTCTCTCGCTTAAACTGGAATTCAACTCAAGTATGAAAATGGTTGAAATCGAAGCTTAAACTGGAATTCAACTCGAAGTGGGAAGAAGATTAGCTAGGGTTTGCTGATTTTGCTTCAAGAATGGGGTATAGTAGAAGGCTTGGAATTAGTGAAATCCCCATTTACGGTATGTGATTCATGACCTTGCTTTTTGAATGTTTCACTTTTTTTTTTGGCCCAAAGTCAGTTTAAATTTGACATTTTTGGTATGTATAGTACTCGAATGGCAGTGTAGGGTCCATTGTATGTGATTTCCTGTAAGTGTTTGTAGTTGAATTGAGTAATGTGTTAATGGTAGGGACCATGTGCCTCGAATTGCTGCTATATAATTTCCAGCTTTATTCCTTTATTCATTGCTTTAGTGTATGTTGTGTGGATTCTTTGTTTAATGCATCCTCGAACTGCTGCTATATGAACACTGCCATGTGCATTTTGTTGTCTTTATTAGGGAGCCTGTATATTTAATTCTTGTTGGGGACCACATATTTAATTGAGTTGTTACATTACTTTACCATTAGTTCAGTAATCCTCATTGGTGGGTTGGCTCATGGCACCTGCTGCCTGCCTGTTCACCATAATTCCTAAAGGCAAGCAAGATATCTACACTGTTTTCTCAATAGGAAAATAAAAACTTATATCATCCAACAATCCACTGTGAATATTTCAGACTATATTTATGTATCATCCACTAATCTTGATTGATGAATATGTACTACTTTATTTATGTTTTATTAGGTACAGCTTTGATGTACATACTTCCAGCTTTGATGTGCATTTAACTACTGCTGCTGTATAACCTATGCTTCTCTGTTTATTTATTTATTTTTTTGTTTAACTACTGAAATCAGGACAATCAGATGAAGTATTTGCAGTTAAGATTAGACATGGGGAAAGTTAAGCCATTGTGAGCCTACTACCTATGTGGGAGGGTACACAGATTACTTTGACAATGTTGAAGTAGATGAATGGGGTTTTATGGTTGTTAAGGATCTACTTAATGACTTAGGGTACAACATTGAGGATTGCAATATATATGCATTGGATGGAGATAAATTGACTAAGCTGATTTCATATGTAGAGGCTTGGGATTTAATAGATTTTGAAGGTAAGGCAAGAGAAGTTGAGTTATGGGTTGGTTTGGGTGAATTGGATGCAGTAAATGAAGATGAGGTTAGTGAGGATGTGTTGTATGATTGTAATATTGATTACAATGAAGAAGGTGATGATGGGTGCAATAGAGATATGCTTGATGACATTGAATTTGCCAAATCAGTTGATCCAACTGTGGAGTTTGATGGTTTATTTGCAAGTTGTAAAGGTGTGGAAGAAAAACAAGTTGCAAGGCCAAATATTGACAAAGAGGTTCAATTTTCTGATGAAGGGACACCATATGGTAGTGATGAAGAAGGGGTAGTAGAGAAATTGCCACAGTTTAGGGCTAGTACTGACATGGAATACCCTGAATTTAGTATTGGTTTACAATTTGCTTCTAAAGCTGATTTTAAACAGGCCATACTAAATTATGCTTTTAAGGCTGGGAAGGATTTAAAATTCTGCAAAAATGATAATGTTAGGTGTGTAGTCAATTGCAAACAAAATGGATGTCCTTGGACAATCACTCTTAGGTTAGACCCTCATTCTAATACTTGGAGGATTACAACCTTTAATAATTCCCATGTTGAGTGTCCTTGGGTGAAACAAAACAAAATGGTAAAGGCAACTACGTTGGCCAAAAGGTGGAAGAATGAAATAAAAGGCCATTCTACATGGACAACCAAGGAGTTTAGGGCCAAAGTGGCTAGTGATGAGCATTTCACTGTAACCAAGAGGCAAGGAATAAAGGCCATGAAGCTTGCTAGGGATGCAATTAAAGGAGACCTTGAAGATTATTTCAACAAGTTTTGGGGCTACTACCTTGAGATACAAAGAACTAACCCAAACACAACTTCTATAGTCAAATCGAGTAATCTGGTTGAAGATGAAGGAAAAGAGAGGTTTATTAGGTCGTATATATGTTGGGATGCATGCAAACAGGGATTTAAGCATTGTAGGAAGATTATAGGAGTTGATGGCTGCCATCTTAAGTCCAAGTATGGGGGACAGTTGCTCACTGCAACAACATTAGATCCTAATGATGGTATTTTTCCAATTGCTTATGCAATTGTTGAGGGAGAGAATAAAGACTCTTGGATTTGGTTTTTGCGATTACTAAAAAATGACTTGGAGATTACTAAAGTTGGTGAGCATTACCTGACCTTTGTTTCTGACAAACAAAAAGGATTAGTTCCTGCATTTCATGAAGTTTTCCCAAATTCCAGCCATAGATTTTGTGTCAGACATTTGTGTGCAAATATGAATGCTGCTGGTTTTAATGGGAAAGCTATTAAAGATACAATGTGGACTGCTGCTAGGGCTACAACAATAAACCAGTATACTACAGCTATGAGAAATCTGGAAAGAATGGATATTGCTGCATTTGAATGGCTAACAGACAAACACCCTGAATGGTCAAGATCACATTTCAATGAGCATGCTTTGTGTGATATGTTGGTGAATAATGTATCTGAATGCTTTAATGCAATGATACTAGATGCAAGGGAAAATCCTTTACTAAACTGTCTTGAAAGCTTGAGGGAATTATTAATGACAAGGTTATTTGAGAAAAGGGAAGAAGCATTGAAGTGGAAAGGGCCAATTTGCCCAAATATATTTAGAAAATTAGTTGAAATTGAGAAAGGTGTTGGGGGATATATGCCTATTCAGTGTGACTTAATGTTACTTGAAGTGAAGGGGATGTATACAGATGAACATGAGAAAGTAAATTTGGAAAGAAGAATGTGTTCTTGCAGGAAGTGGGATCTCACTGGAATTCCTTGCAAACATGCTATTGCTGCCATATGGATGAAAAAACAAAGCCCTATTGACTATGTTAATGTATGTTACAAGAAGGAAACATACTTGGCAGTTTATGGAAGATGCATACATCCAATGGCTGGTCCCAATGGATGGCCTGAAACACAATTAGTGGCACCACTACCACCTATCTACACTGCAAGAGCTGGAAGGCCTAAAAAACTAAGGAAAAAGGGAGCAGATGAGATTAAACAAAAACCAAAAGGTGCAAATCAGCTTACAACAGATGGGGTTCATTTATCAAGGACACATGTGACTTTGCATTGCACCAAGTGTAAACAAAAAGGCCATAACAGCAGAAAATGTCCTCTGAATGGCAATCGGGTAATCATTTTAGCCATCTAATTTATTGCTGAAATTTTTTCTATACCTATCTAATTGCTTAAATTTTTTCTTTTAGCCAACCCCATCATCACAGCCTGCAATGGAAGCACCATCCCAGCCTAATCCAGAAACTGCATCAGAGATTCCAGAATATCTTCCTGAAAATCCAGCACATGAGGTACTTGTAGCTTGGGTTATTGTGACAGTTTGTTTTAAAATTTGAGCATGTTATAGGTTAATGTGTTTGTAACAGGTTGAAGGATGACATGAGGTGGTGCCTAGCCTACATATGTCATTTTTCCCAGAAGATGATGAACATGAAGTAGGATATGAGGTAGTGGTGTTTTACCTACATTCTTGTGACAACTTGTTTTACACTTTGCAGGTAGTAGTGTTTTACATACATTTAATGTGCTTATTACATGTTGAAGAAGGACATGAGGTGGTGAATAATCAAGAACTGCCAATTTAACAACCTCCTCTCCCGACTGCCAAAAAACAGAAGACTCTTGGGTTGAGAAAACAAGTGAAGACAAAATAGGTGAAGACAAAGCAAGCACCTACAAGAAAATAAAAAACAAGGTCTACCATGGGGTTCAAGAGCAAATTTAAAGGGAATTTCAGTGAACCTATTGAAATTGAATGTAATCTGGATCTGGATTGTTTTTGTTATACTGATTTGTTTTAGAATGTTGCCGTGGTTACTTTTAGAAGGTTTTGTTTTTTGTTGACAGTAGTAGAGAGGAAAAAAAAAAACAAACTGTTGCCATGGTTTTTTGTTGCCAGTGTTAGAAAACATCAAACTGGTTGGCAACTTTAGCATGAAATTATTTTTTGTTGCCATGGTTTTTTGTTGCCAGTGTTAGAAAACACCAATGAATGGAATCTCTTTTTTGCCCAATTTATTCAATCTCTTTATTATGACCAATTTAAATACGAAATATGGAATAGAAGTTAAATTATATAGTGAGCAATGAAAATACAAAATATGGAGTAATTACATAAGTTCATGGCAACCTATAAAGATCACTAGGTTTTTCACATTTCTTTGCCAAGCCATAAATCATTACAACTCCTATTACTACTCCTATTGCTCCTAAGAACAATGTTTTGAGCCATTTGCATTTGCAATGTTTCTTTGGACCATTTACACTTTGTAATAATGCTTTGAGCCTCTTAATTTCTTCCTCATCTCGGTTCACCCTCTTCAACAATCCGGGAATGATCTTCTTTAACCGTGAACACATTGCAGGATCAAACCAATCAAAAAAACCACATGAGTGCATGCCCTGTATTAATGTATGAAAATACAAATTTGTCAACAGCTCTACATTAATTAGTAAATAAATAAAAACAACAACAACAAAACAAAACAAAAACAAAAAACAAAAAAAAAATGAACATGACAAAAATTTGCTTCCAAATCTGCTGAACCAACACAGGGTTTGTGAACCAAATCTCCTTCCAAACGTCAAAAATTTCAAAAATAATGCTAATGTGCTTACATTGATACAAACACAGTTCCAAAATCTTCGACCAGGAGGTTTGAAGGGTTAACTCATTACCGCAATTACAATGGAGAATTGGAATCACTTCTCCAAAATATATTCTTTGCTTCACTGACCCAGAAGATGATGAAGAAATCTCTGTGTTTTGCTTCCTCCTTGGCAGAGACATTTCAGCAACAAATTGCTCCGTCTTCTGCAAATCAATTCACGGCTCTATGGGGGGATAAGGGTTTAGTCTATGCGATGGGGAGGATAGGGCTTAGTCTGTGCGATGTGGAGGATAAGGGTTTTAAAGGTCTATGCAGCTTCATTTTAGGAAGAGGAAACGTGGTTGATTTATTAAAAGATAAATATGCCCTTCAACATAACGGTTAATAGATGGCAATTGTAACGAAAGATCACATTGGGTACCGTTTTAAAAGTAAGAGGACTAAATCGGGTACTTTTAATACTTTGGGACAAAATTAAGTATTAGCTAATAGTCAGAGGACCATTTTGGGTATTAACTATATATATATATATATATATATATATATATATATATATATATATATATATATATATATATATATATATATATATATATATATATATATATATATATGGAAGGGGTCAGGTGCATTTGAGGCTTCCTGTGCGGTTGTGCGGGTGGACGCACGTTAAGCATTAATCTGACGCACTTAAAGTACACAACACACGCACATTAAGCACACAAACCTCATGCATGTTAAACACAAGTCTCACACATGTTAAGTACAAGTCTAACGAATATTAAGCACAAGCGTCACGCATGTTAATCACAAGAACACATGCATGCACCTTAAGTTTTAAAAACAACTCACATTAAGTACACACTCACGTACATTAAGTACAAAACTCACGCACCTTAAGCACACGACTCACGCATATTAAGAACTCACGCACATTAAGCATAAAACTCATGTACTTTAAAGTTTCAACAACAACTCACATTAAGTACACACTCACGCACATTAAGCACAAACATCACACACATTACGCACAACACTCACGCACATTAAGTACAAAACTCATGCACATTAAACATTACACACCCACGCACATTAAGTACAAAATTCACGCACATTAAGCACAAGACTCACACACATTAAGTACAAAACTCGCGCACATTAATCACCCGCACGGGAAGCATTCACCCGTTCTGAAACTTTAACACACACACACACACACACACACACACACACACACACACACACACACACACACACACACACACACACACACACACACACACATATATATATATATATATATATATATATATATATATATATATATATATATATATATATTTAGGATCATATGAGAACACTTGCGCCAAGCACATTGTGGTCAAATGGCATGTAGTGACCTCTCCCATCTGGGAGCCTCTCTATGTGTTTCATTAGGTTGAGAAAGTAGAGTCAGTACCATTTAAATATGTGTTATAAAATTAGTTTAAGAAATTAATGTTAATTTTTTACTTTTATTTTATTCTTTGAAAAATTTATATTTTATCTTTTTTGTGACTGCTACTAGCTCTATTACAATGTTGTAGATGTTCATATACATTGAATGCCAATAACACCTCCACTGAGGCTTGAACTCACAACCTTCCAAATGGAAATCCAACCCGGGTACCATTAGACCACATAGTCCTAATATTTATATTTTATCTAATTTTATTGATATTACATTTGTTGTGTAATTTTTAATAATTATTTAAATAATTGTGTTGCTTTTTTTTTTTTTTTTTTTTTTTTTTTTTTTTTTTTTTTGTATTCATTGAAGTAATGAATATTTAGTTAGAATATTTTAAGATGTGTTCAAATAAATACATGGATATTAAGTAATAAATTATAATTCAGAATAAAAACATAAAGACTTAAAAGTTACAAAATATTATTTTTATTTAATCTATGTTTATGATTATTTAATCTTTATTTTTTGGCTAACCTTTTTTTTAATATAGAAAATATTGATAAAGTTTTATGCAATGGAATTTCTCATTAAAAAAAAAAAAAGAAATGATCAAGCATCACAAATTAAAAAGTAAATATCGGTAGGAGTTTTTAAGGTTTCATTTAGTAAGCCACTTTGTATTTTGAGAAAGGGTAAGTATATTCTATTTTTGATTGTGTAGAATTTATTATTACTAATCAATATTCATTTATTTGAGTTTTTATATATATATTTTTTCTAGATAATGTTGTTTTTGAATGCTACTAACTCTATTACATTGTAGTATCTGTGCATATACTTTAACAACCTACTGAAACACAAAGAGCTAATAACGCCTCCACTGAGACTCGAACTTACAACCTTCCAAATGGAAGTCCAACCCGGGTACCATAGACCACATAGTCCTGGTGTAGATAATGTTGTTTATAGTACAATACCTTGCATCATGTTGTTGAAACTACAATTTTAGCTGGACATAATGCTGGAACAAAGATTTTGATTCCTAAATTGTCATTGACGCCTTTAGATCCAAGATTGCCATTTAAATCACAATAAGACAGTTCCCATTAATGTTATCTTTTGCAATGACAATTAATAAAAGTCAAACACTATCCTTTCCAAATAAAAAATAAAAAAATCAAACACTATCAAATGTTGGCTTCCTTTAAAAAAAAAATGGTTTTGTACATGGGCAACTATGTGTTACTTTTTATAGAGTAAATATTCCATGAGGTCTGAAAGTACTTGTATGCAAAGAAGATTCATAGTTTGATTCGTCAACTACAAATGTTGTATACAAGGAAGTATTTAATAATTTATAAATGGAACTCGATTGATTATTTCTAAGTTGGGAGAGCATGTTGTTGAAGCTACAATTTTAGCTGGACATAATGCTAGAACAAAGGTTTTGATTGCTGGGCTGTCAATGATTCCTTTAGATCCAAGATTGTCATTGAAATTCACAAGAACACAATTCCCTTTGATGTTATATTATGCAATGACAATTAATAAAAGTCAAAGTCAAACACTATAAAATGTTGGCTTGCTTCTAAAGAAATCAGTTTTTGTTCATGGACAACCAGTCGTTATATCGTGGACCGCGGTCAAAACGGCGCCGTTACAATTAACGGAGCACACATATTTGGTATATTAATTATCAACTGACACTACAGTGTATCTAAACCGATACTGTCTCACGTATTATTTTATATATTATCAACTTAAACTACAATTCAATTGAAGTGAAACTGCAGTTGTGTTGAAATGAAACTATAGTGTATCTAAACTGACACTGCCTCACATATTATTTTTATATTATAAATTTAAACTGCAATTGAATTGAAATGAAACTGTAGGTGTGTTGAAATGAAACTGAATAACATTTCACATTTTTGAGTGTATATTGTGTAATGAAGCTGTAGTTATATCGAAATGATCATGTAGTTGTGTTTTAATGAAACTATGGTGTATATAAAATAAAATTAAATAACATTTTCACATATTTGGGTGTTATAATATCGAATGAAACTGTAGTTATATTGAAATGAGACTGTAGTTATATCGAAATGAAATTACAGTGTATACAAAATGAAACTGAATAACAGAGTTACTTTTTGCGGAATAGCGCAGAACAACGCGAAACAGATGGCGTTTCTTTTCATTAAATAAAACGACGTCGTTTTGACGCGCGGTGCACGATATAATTTGCCATGGACAACTGTATGCTGTTGTTTATAAAGTTAGTAGTCCATATGGTCTCGAAATACTTATATGCGAAGAAGATGCCGAGTCTGGTTCCTCAACTACAAATATTATATAGAGTTAATTACCGAAATGGTCTGTTGACTATAGCGAAATTACCAATTTGGTCCTTGACTATTTTTTTTGACCAATTCTTTCCCTCAACTTTAAAAATCTTAACCAATTTGGTCATTGTTTGTTTGACCGTTAGTCAACAGTTAACTTGGGACCAAATTGGTAATTCGCTATAGTCAAGAGACCATTTTGGTAATTAACTTTAAGGGTCGGCAATTCGGTTCAATTTTCTCGAACCGAACCGTACCAAACTAGTTAGATTCGGTAATATACCGAACAACCGAACGGTAATAGATTCTTATATACCGAACGGTTCGGTAAAAACTCGAACCGAACTGAGTTGTTCGGTAAAAACTGAACCGAACCGAATACCGTTTGAACTTTGAATTGCTATTTTTTTTATATATTAGACTTTGGATATCGACTATGTAAACATCATAACACATAATATAGAACTTTTTATAACAAACCATAAAGAAATCAAATAAAACATTTACGAGAGATACCCGTGAGAATATGAGCTGAACGGCAGAGCAAGCAGCAAGTGACTTGGATTATTTATTTATTTATTTATTAATTAATTAATTTATTATTATTATTATTATTATTATTATTATTATTATTATTATTATTATTATTATTATTATTATTATATTTTTTTAAAAAAAATTAAAACGGTATTTGATTAAGTTCAATTTTTTACCGAACAATTCGGATCGGATCGGATCGGGTTTTTTATCGAACCGTTCGGTATACAAGAATCCAATATCGTTTGGTTGTTCGGTATATTACTTCGGTTCGGTTCGGTACGGTTCGATTCGAGAAAACTAAACCGAATTGCCCACCCCTAAAGTTAATTACCAAAATGGTCCATTGACTATAACAAAATTACCAATTTGATCCCAAGTTAACGGTTGACTAACGGTCAAACTAACGGAGGACCAAATTGGTTAAAATTTTTAAAGTTGAGGGACTTAATTGGTTAAAAAAAATAGTCAAGGACCAAATTGGTAATTCGCTATAGTTAAGGGACCATTTTGGTAATTAACTCTATTATATATGAAGAAGTATTTAGTAATTTATAAATGAATTTGATAAACATTATTATCATTTTATTATAGTCTATGGGTATGTTCTCATTATATTATTTTTTCGTGCATCGCACGGGTTTAAATACTAGTTAATTAATAATAGTAACTTTTTGTTTGTTATTTTTAATTTCATTTTAAAATTGAAGTTGATCTCACGTTCTAAACTTCTACGAGGGAATTGTGAAGCGAGAAACTGATAACGAGAATACAAAGAACCATTTCATCATACGTCGTCGTATCGCTGTATATTCCCAAACTTCTCTTTCCCTCCCGTTTTGTCGAGGAAACCCTAGAGAAACAACGATCAATCAATTCGAATCATCCGACGAAAAATCATGGCGATTGCTAGAACTGGCGTTTTTGTCGACGATTATTTGGAGTGTAAGCACAATTTTTAGCTATCCTCCGGGGATTAAAAAATTTATTGATTTTATTTATTTTTTCGATTATATGTGGTATTGACTTTCTCAATTTGTGCAATTAGATTCAAACACATTGCCCGCTGAGCTTCAGAGACTTCTCAACACTATTAGAGAACTCGATGAGCGGTCCCAAGGTTTCTCCTTTCTCTTTCTCTATGCCTATACATATATCTGCGTTTCATTTTTTTGTGAATTCTTTATTTTTCTTGCATACTGAGCTTGACTGACACTGTTGAGTTTAAGTTGGATTTTAGGATAATGTTACGCTTTATATTAGTTAACTCTAATGAGTGTATAACTGCTTACATGAAATGGAAATGAAGCCATGATAAACCACAGTAGGCAGCAGACGAATTATTGTGTTGGATTAGCTTCTCAGACTCATGGGTCGAGGAAAAGTAATTATGAGGACGATGAAGCCTTTGAGAAGTTGAGGAAGGAGATTGAGGCAAATCAGAACAATGCACTAAGCCTCTGCACAGAGAAAGTTTTGCTTGCAAGACAAGCTCATGACCTTGTAAGAACTTTGTTGTTCTATTTCTGAATTCTTAAGCATGCATTGCTATTTATTTTATTGGTTGAAGTAACTTTGTATGTGGGCCATTGTTGTCTTTCTTTATGGGGGTTTCATATTCTAATCTCTATATGCTTGGAGGGCATAGGGGAACATTAGTTATCTGTTATTGTTAGTAAACAGAATAAAAGAGAAAGAAGCTCTTAAACTTTGACTTAGAGGGCATTGTTTTGTTTATGTACGCTTCTGAGACAAACTATGTAGTTGGCTTTTTTCTTTCTCACATTTTGTTTTTTGTTATGACAACTGAAACCATGGTCAAGTTGCTGCCTTGCCACAATAGTGCCCTCCAGTAGAAACCCTTATAAACTACCATTAACAAAGTAGCCTGGAAGAAGTAAGCAAAATTGCTTCAGTGAAATTTAAAAAACATGAATCTGAAACTTGATTGTTGCCATAGTAATTTCTCCATTGCAGCTGGTTTCTCTAAACTGCACAATTAGCTTTCTTCTTGGAATTATGGGTTCATGTTTATTTTCAAAATGTCATTTCCTTACAGATAATGGATAGTTTGCTTAATCATCATAGATATACAGTTTTTGAAGCGTCTTTTATTTTTATTTTATTTTTTGAATCCTATTGACTCTATTACGATGTAGTATCTGTTCATACATACTTTCTCAACCTACTGAAGCACAAAGAGTCAAAGCCCTCACACTGGGGTTCGAACCTGAGACCTCTCATTTGAGGGGCCACAGCTATGCTGCTCGACCACAAGGCCTTTGGCTGAAGCGTCTTTTATTATTTTGTTGTCACATCATCTTTTAGCAGAAATTGCATAAAGGTTGTAAAAATATGTGTTTTCTCTGATAAATGTCAATGCAGCAGTTCAATTTATCAGGTCTTTTACTGTCATATTTAATTTCTGACTGTTAGACTCAATATTTCTATTTCTTGGAAACTTTTTTTTCAGATAGATAGCCACATAAAACGCCTAGATGAAGATCTTAACAACTTCGTAGAAGATCTGAAGCAAGGTGGGCCACATGCTTGTAGTGTCTTACTGCAAAATGAGCTCTATTTCTTGAAAACTAATGACATGAGAGAAAGTATATGTGTGTTCAATGAAATGCCTATTCTGGATACCACCAAAACGAAAATAAAAAAATTCGTCGATTGCTAAGCCTTGCTTTATGGAATAGAACAGTAATGGATAGTTTGCTTAATCATCATAGATATACAGTTTGAAATATTCCATGTCATATTAACCTCTTAAAGTGAAACCTCACTTGTCATCATTCTTTCTGTGCTATGATATTGCAGAGGGAAAATTACCAGCTGATGAACCTGCGGTCCTTCCTCCATTACCTTTGGTCCTCAAAACTGAAAAGCGCAAACCTATATATGGAACACCTCAATCAAAGAGGCTTGAATATAGGGACAGGGATTGGGACCGCGAGCGTGACAGAGACTTTGAGCTTATGCCACCTCCAGGAGGCCTCAAAAAGGATTTCTCTTCTCCAGTTGATATTGATCAACCCATTGATCCAAATGAACCCACTTACTGTGTCTGTCATCAGGTTTGATTTCTGATCACTAATTACAAAATTGTTACTTATTTTCTTTACACTTATGCCACACTTCAAATCTCGGAATAGTTTATATATCTAATATTGAAAGAAGAAAATAAGTTTTGATACATGGTGGATCTTTCAGGTATCCTTTGGCGATATGATTGCTTGTGACAATGAAAATGTAAGCCTTGTTTTGCAGTGTTTATTTGCTTTATTATTCTTTTACTTGGTTAGAAATTGACTCACATCATTGTTTGTTATGGAGTTCTATTGGTATACATGAAAAAGGCTAATGCTTTGTACTCCTTAAACTTTTGTTCTTTCCAATGCTTTTGATTGATACTGTAATGCTATTGGTCATATCTCTTGACTGAACAGAATATGCATGGTATGTATGTAATCTGCAGATGTTCTTTTATACCTGATCAGGAACAAGACCCACCCTGGGTGGCTTTCTTTTAATCTCTGTTACTTATTATCTGTTTGTTAATACAACTATGCTTTACTACAGTTTCTTTCTTGCCTCCACAGAAGCTTAACAATTTGAATGTATGGTTGGGGGTTTTCATGAGATAAAGTACCTCTATAGTTTCCAGAAGATTAACACGATCGATTTTGTTAGTATGATACACAGAAAGAATATGCCTAGAATGTTACAGATTGTAGATATTATATTTAGCATGAGTAAATAATTCTGTTTTCAGTTAGAACGCTTTATGGTTCAGACTTGTACATGTTACTAGTGATATGTAATTAATACTGGTGTATATGATCTTGTGTCATGAGACCTAACCTTAGTTTTTGATTGGCAGTGCCAAGGAGGTGAATGGTTCCATTATGCATGTGTTGGGCTCACGCCTGAGACTAGATTTAAAGGCAAGTGGTACTGTCCAACCTGCAGACAGTTACCACACTGATCAGACATGCTGCTGTTCTTGTGCATGGTGCTCTAATGTTTTTGGACTGGAGCACAGTTGGGAAAGGATTATTTTAATTATGGAACTCTTGTGTATTTATGCCTGAGCTGCTCTCAAACAATAGCTGCATATTGTATAATGGCAGGTGAAGAAATGGAAAACAAATTTTGGAAGGGAGCAATTTGTGCTATAAACACTTTAGCTGGGGACTGCAAGATAGAGTTTGGGAAAGGAGCTTAATTAGTTTTCACGTCGTCTCATAGTTTATATAAATCCCCAAGAGATGCAGTCAGTCTTTAGATTTAACAATTGTAAAGTAGACTGCTTTCTTTCTGTATATTGACAGCCTGCTTGAGTAAACAAATCTTTTGATGATACACGATGTGTTTGGAGATTCATATATTTCAACCAGATATGTGTTTGCTTTTAAATATGCTATTAGTAAACTTTACTGCAAATGCAAACAACTTCTGCTATTCCCTGTCAAGCATCAGGTTTGAAGGTGAACAATAAGAATGAAAGGTTTTATCTATTGAAAGTGAACAGCTTGGATCTAAATTTAGAACCAGACTAGTGGATTTCACGTGTTATTCTGAGAACATATACAGCGTAAAGAAATGGTGGGTGGATCAGGACATCAGGTATTTGGATTGTGTAAACGATGCACTCCTCTCCATTCACCTTGAGATTCCACGATGATTGGTTCCAGCACAGCAGCTTGTCCTATGCAAATGTAAGCATATTTCCCGTACGATTCATGTTTTGAACCTGGACTGAGTATGTATACTTCTTTGAACCCCTCCCTTCCCACTATCACTGAGTTTCTCCTACCCTGAACAAAAAAAAAAAAATAATAATAATAATTTGAGACTGTGTTTATCAGTTTAAGGAATAACATATACTTGGGGAAATGCATGTTACTATTTTTACTAATAAATCAGGATAACATACCCTATCAATGATTGTAATGTTTCTAGGAGCATGTCTGTAAATTTTGCTCATTTCATCTGTCAAGCACTTGTAGTTATCTGTTTCTTCACCCTCTATCTCATCTTCTGATTCTCCCTCAGCTTTTTCCTCTGCATTTCTTGTATGTGATCTAGAAAAAATTCCTGCAGGATCCCAGAAGTTGCTGGAAGTCTGATTCTTTCTTTTTCCAAAACCCGGTGGAATGATTCCAGTCCCAGTTGAGAATGGAGGTCGATTGATGAAATCAGAGTGTTCCAGTCCCACAGCATAGGTTGCTTCTGGTGTACTTACTGTCAGGTGGCCAAGAACTGATCCCGACATTCTGAGAGGTGAAGTGTTGTGATTGAAAATGTGTATCTCCGACTTTAGACAATATTGTTTCAGAGTAACAATATGCTTGATTTCAACATTTGCCTCTGTGTTCTTGCTGATCAGCTCTACCTGCAACTTTTTAAACACTCTTTAAGGATCCCGAAGCTTAAAAATGGTGTGCCATTTACTTCAAAGACAGTGAATACTACAAAATTTGCAAAGAAATTATATTATATTGGACCTGAATGAAGTCTTCTTTAGGACTTCCTTTAAGTTGGTGAAAAGCCCAAGTTTTTGGAGACCATGAGAGCCCTTGATCATTGCTGCAATCAACGGCTACGGATACTCCTCCTTGAATCACAGCACTGCCATCTTCCTCCTCCCCTTGTGACACAGAGGTATGCAAAATCTCCAAAACACCCCCATGCCACATTTCAGCTTTGTATGAAGTGATCAAACCACTTGGGAGCAGAATATTGGCCACACTTCCACTCTCTAACGCCATCCGCACCACACAGCTGTCGCTTATCTGAGTGAAGGTGACTCCATGTTCATGCCCACTGAATTCTGTTTCCAAGTAATCTGCATTAGTTAAATTACCAGCAGGGAATGAAACAGCCACTCTTGTCCTTGGGAAATCTCTTCTTGTAAAATGAGAAACTGGCAGCAATGAGATATCAGTTTTATTCACTGGTCTTCTTGTGGTAGATGATGGAGCAGATATGATGGTGCAGTGAGGGAAGGGAGAATTGTAGATGGTGGCCATGAAACCAATTCAAAAGGTAGAGAAATTAAAGAAGATAAAGGCTGGTTGATTTGTTTTATACTACACATACCATGATTTTCAACTCCATTTACTTTAATTTTTCTTTCATTCAAACACGATAAAATTAGTGATAAATATGCATGCAGTTTAAACATCTGTGCAAGATTCATTTTTTTCAATACTTTTAAGATGTGTGTATGGATAAACTGAGGCAGGAGTAGTTTTAATTTGGTTGGCCGTGGTTGAAAGTTTTTGGATTATGCATCCAATGCTCTTTATCTGAAATTTTGACAGGTTCTGATTTTTTTTTTTTTTTTTTTTTTTTGGTTAGGATTGTGGTCCCCAATCTTATAATCATGATATTTTAATTTTCTTGCGGTAGGCAAATTATACAATGCACCATGTTTTACATTGTAATGTGGATCACTGATAAATGTTTATTTTTATTATATTAAAAATTTATTTTATTTTAATATACTGAAAGTTTACTTTTAGGTAATATACTTAAAATGAACATTTAATGTATTAAAAATGAAAATTTTCAATATACTAAAAATGAACTTGATGTTAGTGGTGGACCATAGTCCACGCCTCCACGGTATAATGATTGCTTGAGATGATAGGGCAATGCCATTATTACACAAGCCTAATTATATCGGCCATAATGTGATAATCTACTTGTTAGGTCTAGCTTAGTTTTAGCTGGACTCAACTTTTGAATTATTTGAATTTGATTGGATTAAATTCATTTCGGAGGAGATTTTTTACATTAAATATTAAATATAAGTTATTATTATTACTCGATAATTCACTCTTATGAATTTCATCAAGATTATTGATTTGAGTGTATAAATGTGGAATGAAAATGTAGTTGTGTTGAACTGAAACTGCAGTATATACAAAATGAAACTGAATAGTAGAGTTACTTTTTGCGGAACGGTACAAAACGGGTGCCGTTTCTTTTTATTAAACAAAACGACGTCGTTTTGAAGCGCGGTGCATGCCCCTCTAATCATCTAATGTTGTTTGTTGGGCTTACTAATTTAATTAACTCTCTCAAGTATGTTTTTGTTGTTATGTCTCATGAATTGTAAAACATAAAAGTTTTAATTTGTTATTAAATCATATCATGCAAATTTTGTTTACGTGTTTATGATGACGTACAATGGTTATTTTAAGGATTGTTACCTAATGTTTTCAAAGACTTTGTTTCTTTTTTCTTTTATAGAAACTTCTAAGGTTGTTTGCCATCCAAAGGTGACTAAATGTTGTATAAAGAATTAATCTTGACCTTTTTCAGTTCTTGTGATCCCACCTTTCATGCATGTGTTTTGCATTTCATGGATGTCTAATAGATGTTTTATTTTGCTTTTTGTTGCTCTCTAACGTTGTTGTTGTCTTGCTAGTTTGCTCAATCATGGTCCACACAACTGTATGTACATTCAGTACACAAATAATATACTTTTTGTATATTAAAAATGTACATTATTTGAGTACTGAAAATATATTATTTTATATAACGTACATTTAGTAAACGAATAATGTACTTTTAGTATATTAAAAATGTATTTTTTGTTATGATTCACACAACATTGTGTAATTTGTCAAGTTTGCTCATTTCGGTGTTTTATCTTTTTTTAGCATATTACTTTTTCCCTCCTTTGTTAAGGCACACATACATAGATAAGTACAAATTTTCTTATATTTATATGTATTGCCCCACCTAGCAGAGCCCCGAACCACCTGATGGTCGAACTCAGCAGCTGCGCTGCCCTCTTTGGGGTGCTACTTCTGCTACCTCTGCCTCTCAAGCTTGAAGGTTGTGGCATCCATGGAATCTGGAGTTCCTTAGGTTAAGCAGTTTGCTGGTGGCTCATCTTTGATAGGATGTGTCTTTGGTGACACCATGAGTGGTGCCATTTCTTGTTGCCTCTGGGACCTAGCTAGCAGGATAGGCTGCCTCCCCCTCGTGCATATCTTCATCCATATCGCCCAAAGCGAGAGTTAAACAGTTGATTATTGTAAATGGTATGATTTGCCAACCCGTGTATTTTATCGGTTGGAGGCCGTCTTTCTTGATTACTTTTCACTTCTGGTTTCCTTGGGGGTCTACGCTCCTGTCGCTCGCAAATTATGCCTGGAAACGTGTTCACCGTGAATGGTGAATACAAGTCCAAACGACCGTTATTTTTATGCAAAAAAAAAAAAATCGCGGATGTGGAGTTAACGGCACCCGTTTGATCAAATTATTAATTTTCTGTTATGAGATTATGAATGTAATGAAAATTCATAATCTCATAAAAGTAAAATATTTATTAAATTATGAATTTTCTGTTATGAGATTATGAATTTTCTGTTATGAGGTTATCAATGTAATGTAGATTCATAATCTCATAACAGAAAATTCATAATTTCATAACAGAAAATTCATAATCTCATAACAGAAAGTTCATAATCTCATAACAGAAAATTCATAATCTCATAACTGAAAATTCATAATCTTATAACAGAAAATTCATAATCTCATGGTTCCAAAGTAAATGTGTAGGCATGGTTCCAAAGTGAATGTGCAGGCATGGATTCATAATTTATGAATGTCCGTGATTTCGGACGGGAATGTGTAGACATGGTTCCAAAGTGAATGTGCAGGCATGAATTCATAATTTATGAATGTCCGAAATCATTGGTCACCTCAAATTAAAGTGAAACCGCAAAATGTGAAAATGAAGAAGAAAAGTCACACAATTAATTAAAAAAAAAAAAAAGAAAAAGAAAAAAAAAAAAAGATAACCGTGTACTAACACCGTTAGAACCGTGTTCACCATGAATGATGAACACGGTTCCATGACATAACGATTGCCTTTCGCTTAACTATCATCTAACATCCGTATTTATCTTTGTTGGATTCGTCGGGGGGTTATCCTTCTTGATGAGAGCTAGCTGGTTCGTGCGTATGTTCCCCTTCAGTTTCAAAGATCATATAGCATCACCATCTTTACTGGTCTCTGTTGCTGCATGCATCTTGCTTTCTTGTCCACATTGTTCTTTTTTTGTGGCCATAAACATCACATTTAAAGCACACCAAGTGCAAACCTTGGTACTCCACCGGACAAACCATATCTTCCAGATTTAAATTTGGACAACAGCGGTTTAGTAATATCAATCTCAACACAGATGCGTGCAAACTTACCAAGTACTCAATTGGTAATGACAGAAGGCGAACCCACGCTAGCAATTTCTCAGTTCTGACCATCTTAGGATTAAAATTTGGCACCCACTCCTTTAAAAAAAAAAAAAAAACCGTCTCCCCGGAGACAAAGAAAGTTTCTTCATCTTCGCCCAGAGACGAAGAATTGAAACCTTTTCGTCTCTGGCCGAAGACGAAGGTCTCTTCGTCTTCATGGCCGGAGATGAAGAAAGTTTATTCGTCTCCGGTAGAGACGATTTTTTTTTAAAATAATTATTTTTAAAAAATATTTTAAATATGTAGTGACCTGTTAGTAACATGAAAGCCCTGTAAATTGGACTAATTGCAAGAAATTGGTTAGTTTAGGGACTCAATTGTTGTTTTTTTAAGGTTCGGTGGCCTAATTGCATTATTGTGTGTAGTTCTATGGCCTATATGACCCTTATTCCTTCTTTTATTATTCAAAATCTTAAACCATAACCCTAAATTCCTTATGGACATATTAAAAATGGAGAAACCGACCCGGAGATGTGGAGTGCGGAAGACCCGAGGCCTCGAGGTCGAGCCCCGTGCTTGACCCGGGTCGCTTGGGCTATGGCCTAGCCCATGGGGCCTCGACCCAAGCCCCGGCCAAGCCCTGTCAGTGGTCTTGGCCCAATCGTTATACCCTGCACCACGGCGCGCACAGCACTCTGCGCCCCGCGCCTCCCAAAACGACGTCGTTTTGGGAGGCGCGAAAGGGAATTGACGTGATTATGTGTATTTGTTTATACAATTATGTGTATTTTTTATACAGTTATGTGTGTTTGTTTATACAATTATGTGTATTTGTTTATACAATTATGTGTATTTTTTTATATAGTTATGTAAAACGACGTCGTTTTGCATCAGGGCGCACAATGCAATGCGCGCCCTGGTGCACGATATAAATTGCCGTCTTGGCCTGGGGCTTGGCCAAACCTGGACGCGGTCAAGGGCGGTTGTAATAGTCCCTCCTCTTTTGGGGGGGCGGGGGACGGTTACGGGATTCTTTTGGGTATAAAAGTGTTGATTTTGTCTCATTAAGACATCTACACATTCTCTTGTCTAAACAATTCTTGCAATAGCATTACACTTCCTTTGTAATAGCTTTGCAACTACGAATCAATACAATATTTGGTCTCCGAGACCTGTATCAATCGTTTTCTTGTTATGTTAACCGTTTTATTATACAATTATTATTTCCTTCATTTATCGGGTTTAATAATTCAGACCACCCAAATTAATTAAATCCATCAATTCCTAATTCCATTAATCCCTAAATTTATAATTTCATTAATCCCTAAATTCATAATTTGATTAATCCCTACTAAATATCAATCTACCAGGAAGATGTGTTAAAACTCTGTTTCTATTTCTGATGATTATTGGTTGATCCAACTCCAATACCATTTTGTGGTTCTTTATCTATCTTAATATGGATTATATGTTCATGGATGTAGGTTATCTAGGTAGCTATGTGTTCATGATGTTCATTAATATTTGATGACATGACTACATGAGGACTTAATTAATATAATTATGAGTACCATTAAAATTGTGTATATATGCAATGTACTTAATTAGTAATTTGAAATGCATTAACAAGATTGAATGATCTGACTTGGCTAAGTTATTGGCTTATGAATGTTAATAGTTGCACAAGTACACAAACTTTGTAATAGTGGATATTGATTGATGATTTTCTTGGTATAGAAAATATTTGGTGAATGTTAATCAGTATAAAAATGGACAAAGAAGGGATGTCAAGAGATATATTATCTTATGAATATGAGGTTGGAGTAAATGTTTCTTGCAATTTGCAATACAAAATGTTGTGGATCCTAATCAATATCATGTCCGTGTATAATATGTGGTAATCTAAGAAAGCAATATTTTGATACCATAATGGCGCACTTGTATTGTAATAATGGTATAGATTGTACATATGTCTCATGGATATGGCATGCGGAGAAGTCCACGTAACTCAAATGGATGATAATGATCAAGTTAGGCAAGGAGAGCAATTATTATTATTATTATTATTATTATTATTATTTTTTTGATGAAGAGCCTATAGATATGGTACATATTACATATATATAATAAATACGCTAAGGATCTCAACAAATTCAATAAATTAATTGGAGAGATAGAGAAACCTTTATATTCTAGATGTAGTACATTTACAAGGTGAAAAAATATAGCTTGAAAGGAAAATATAGTTGGAGTGATACAAGTTTTAATGACCTCCTATATGTTTGTTTGCAAAAATGCTTCTAGATATCAATGAATTGAATTGTTCTTTATATGATGCAAAGAGAAGTTTTTTGAGTACATTGAGAATGGTTTTAGACAACTGCTAGATGTTTATAAAAATGTTGTCTATACCAGTGTCGTTCCGCAGTGATTTTAAAAAATGGCTACAAAAAATGTTGCTAAATCACAACTGCTACCACTCTACTATTTAGTGGTGGTTTGTTAACCATCGTAATATTTAGTGGTGGTTTGCAACTGCCACTAGTTTCCAATGGATCGGAAATTTAGTGGGCATAATATTCAACGACAATTGTAAAAGCAACACCGTTAGAGCAACCTCAATAGTAGAGCAACTCCAAATTTTTTTGCGATAAAATCGGTGTTTGAATAAATTATTTTGAACCACTTTTAAATAAATTCAACATCGGGACTTATTTTAAATCTAAAAAACTTAAATCTTCGGGTACATTGCGTACCTAGTTTTTGATCCGAAAGTCAGTCTGAGTGAAATCGGGAGAAATCTGAGAAACCTAAACTAAATGGTTGTCTAGAAAGTATTTTTGGAAAAATGTATTTTGACCCCAAACTATTTAAAATCTCATTCCTAGACTATGGTCCATGTTGTAAGATAGACCACAAGCTTGCCTGATATTTTGTAGAACTCAACCAAATTACTATTTTGTCATCAACCAATCATTGGTGAT
Source organism: Ipomoea nil (assembly GCF_001879475.1). Taxonomy (NCBI): domain Eukaryota; kingdom Viridiplantae; phylum Streptophyta; class Magnoliopsida; order Solanales; family Convolvulaceae; genus Ipomoea; species Ipomoea nil. Next base: position 5,434,165 of record NW_017616704.1, on the reverse strand, counting down.
CTACCTAGGGTTTTGCACCCATATAAATAGAACCATCTCATCTTGCTTCTCCTGATCCTCTTCTTTTGCCTCTCCATTTTTCTGAGCTCGGTAAAAGAAAGAAAGCAAAGGCAGTAAGGTTTCATCTCATCCCTTCATCTCTTTTTCCTTAAGATTTCCACCCTAGATTTCAATCTCTGAGATCTTTTCTTAGGTTGTGTGTTGTTTGTATTGTTGGAGAAAGCAGTCAGAAGGAGGTCGAGATTAGCCTTTCGGCTATAGTGACTGAGGTGAACCTCGTGGGTTCTAACCCATGCGAGTGGTTCATCGATACCAGTGCAACCAGGCATTTATGTTACAACTGAGAGATGTTCAACACCTTTGAGACCGTTGAGAGTGAAAAGGTGTGGATGGGAAACTCTGCTCAGTCTGTTATGGAAGGCTCGGGCAAAGTGGTTCTGAAGATGACTTTCGGGAAGGAACTGACGTTGAACAATGTGTTGTATGTTCTCTGCTGAGGAAGAATCTTGTGTCTGGCTCGCTGGTGAACAAGCATGGGTTCTGCATGGTGTTCGAGTCAGACAAGGTTGTTTTGTCTAAGTTAGAAATGTTTGTTGGTAAATGATATGTAACTGATGGGCTTTTTAAGCTCAGTGTAATTCCTGTTATCAATAAAAGCAAAGTTAATTATATTTACTTGCTTGAGTCTTCCAATTTGTGGCATGGTAGACTAGGTCATGTTAATTTTAATTCTATACGTAGATTAATTAGCATGCACCATATTCCTAACTTTCAAATTAACACAAATAACAAGTGTGAAATTTGTGCTGAGGCAAAACTAACGAGAACACCTTTCAAATCGGTTGAAAGGCAGAGTGAACCACTAGAATAAATCCATAGTGATTTGTGCGATTTTAGATCGATACAAACGAGAGGTGGTAATAAGTATTTTATCACGTTTATCGACGATAACACTCGATACTGCTATGTGTATTTGCTTAAGAGAAAATATGAAGCCGTTGATAAATTCGTTCTTTATAAGAATGAAGTTGAAAACCAACTTAATCGGAGGATTAAGAAGGTTAGAAGCGATAGAGGTGGTGAGTACAAAGCACTGATTGATGACTTATGTGTTAGTGTAGGTATCATACACGAGCGTACGACACCTTACGCACTTCAATCGAACGGTGTTGCCGAACGAAAGAATCGTACATTGAAAGATATGATGAATGCGATGCTTATAAGTTCGAGCCTACCTCAAGGTATGTGGGGTGAGGTGATTTTGACAAGTAATTACCTTTTAAATAAGGTACCCCGTAAGAAGCTCGATAAGACTCCTTATGAGCTGTGAAACGGTAGGAAAACTTCCTACCAGTACCTAAAGTGTGTGGGTGTCTTGCTAAAGTTTTGATGCCAACACCTAAGAAAGTAAAGATAGGTCATAAGACGGTGGACTGTATCTTTATTGGCTATGTACATAACAGTAGTGCTTATCTGTGACAACCCAAAATTTAATTTTAAAAATTCAGTTTTAAGAAATTCCAAAATAGCTATTTTTCATTCTACCAAAATTTTTGTGATAAAAACGGTGTTTGAATAAATTATTTTGAGTTATATTTTAAATGAATTCAACACCAGGACTTATTTTAATTCTAAAATCCTGAATTCTCGGGTACATTGCGTACCACGTTTTTTATCCAAAAGTCAATCTGAGTGAAACCGGGAGAAATATGATAAACCTAAACTAAGTGGTGGTCTAGAAAGTATTTTTGGAAAAATGTATTTTGACCCCCAAACTATTTGAAATCATAATTCTAGACTTTGGTCCATGAAGCTTGGTGAACCCTTAGACTCCACCCTTGTCTGATATTTTTAGAACTCCCACCAAATTACCAGTTTTCCCTCCACCAATCATTGTTGATTCTCCTATGGTTTAGAGCCACTATAAAATGAATAGTTATCAGACATTGCCTCTTGATTCCATCCTTGTCTTCCCCACCAAGAGCTCTGCAAGAAAACCAAAGAAAACACAGTAAGTTTTCTAGGCCAATCTCATCCATTCATCTTCCTCTCTTTTAACTTCCTCTCCTAGCCTTCATCTCTGAGAATCTAGTCCTTAAGGTTGTTGTGTGGCTTGTTTGAGGTGTATCGATGGTGAAGAGGGTAATGGCTGACTTGGGAAGAAGGAGGAATCCCAACAAGAAGAAGAGACAATAAAGGTATAACCCATGGACTCCCACCTCTTTCTTTATGACTCTGTGAAGTCAAAATGTTAGTGAAAATGCTTAGAAATGCTAGATTGTTGATGTTGTTGAGCTAGTAGTGATCTATTGTTGATCTATGATTGTGTTGTTGAGGATTTGGAGTGTTGGATTGCTCAAAATTGTTGTAGGTGGAGAAGAAATCCCTCTAGTGCACAATGTCTGTGCACCAGACTAGGTCACGGAGCTAGCCAACGGCCTTTGCTATATCGTCTGTATTACTTATCCATTATTCGTATTCTTATTCGGGTTAATTAAGTCGGACCCCCGATTTAATTAATTCCATCACCCCCATTAGCACGAAGCTAAGTATAATCACACTCAACCCTGTAAACTACTATACAATATACTTTGGAAAAATCATTTGATCACATTCATAATCAACAATCTCATCACAAAAGCAATTTAGATACATTTCAGACATTATATATGCTTACAACCTATAATATTAACAAGCATGCTTTAATACAAATGACTCAACGACATAGATATTCCAACACATAAACATCACAACAACATTAACAAAATGAACTCATGCTTACAAGTAATTTCATACTAATAAACCAAACGAAAGTTGTCCTCATGCTTTCAAGTTTTCATCATGCAATCAGGTTATACAATACTTCAAAGTGTAACTAAAACAATCATGCTAGATATACAATCTTGATTCATCATTCTCATTATGCAATCTCATGCAATACTCTACTCAAATGCAATCTCGTGCAATACTATACTCAAATGCAATCTCGTGCAAAACTATAATTATACTCAAATGCAATCTCGTGCAATACTATAAGTATACTGATACACTCGTTTGTAAAATTGAATACTTTCTGTGGAGGTCTCATTGAGTCATAAATGACTTGCTTTCTTTCTTGCTTTTCTTAGAGTCGCAATGACTCACTTCTTTCTTTCTTAGAGTCGCAATGACTCACTCTTTCTCTTTAAATGGACGAGGTAGGAGCTTCACCATAGTGTGAATGAACCTATCCGGGCACGGCGTTTAGCCGACCTAATACTCTTGTGACACCCCGAAATCCAAATTCGATTAAGTGATTAATTAAATAATTAATCCTATTTCAATTGGTAATTTAATTCCTAAAATCCTGAAAATTCAATAGTCGGGGACTAGTAATTGACTAGTCAACCCCAAAGTCAAGGTTGTACCTTAAGCTTTGTAAGGAGTTCCCTTGTTCCCTTACACCTCTTCATGTTAGTAAGGGTATTCTTGACTTTTCACCTTGTATTAGTATTGTAAGCTAACCTAGTAGAACACCCTCATTTCTCTCCTTACACTTTCCAAAATTCTAGCTCTACCTTCTCTCTAAAAAGGTAGATAGCTTTTCTTCCAAGCCAAGTTGAAGCTTTGTCAAAACTTCAAGAGTTGTCTCCAAGATTCTACCTTTCATACATTTGGGCATATAGGAGGGTAAGATCCATGTTCATCTTGTGTTTTTAGTGCTTTCTAAGGTGTTTTTTTTTTTTTTTTTTTTTTTTTTTTTTTTTTTTTTTTTTTTTTATTAAAGATAGAATCTTTATGATCTTTTGGTGTGTTCTTGTTGTTAGGAGCTTGGTGAGGTGTTAAGAGAAGATTTTTGTCTTCAAGAGGTAACCCATGCTCTACAAAATCTATTTTGCTTTCCTATATGATGATTTCTTGGATTCTACATGTGATTTTGCTATGAAATGTGAGTGTTGATGCATTGTCTTGTGAAGATGCATATCTAGAGCTTGTTATTAGGGTTCATGTATGCCATTGCTTGGCTATTCCTTTGATTCAAGTGATTTTGTTCTATTTGGTGAGATTTGGCATGTTTTGGACTTGAATTTGAGCTTGGAGTTGAAAATCCCCGAAGGGATTATTTTGTGCAGGTATACGTACCCGCGGGCAGAACGGCGGGTAGGCGTCCACCCGTCGCCCACCCGCGGGGTACAAGAGCCTTGTGGGTATGTACCCGCGGGCGGAACCGTGGGTAGGGGCCTACCCGTGGGGTACGATGTGTGGTTGGTTGGGGATTTGTTCCCCGTGATTCTTTTGACTCGGTATTTGGTCTTTTGACTTTCCGATATTCTTTTGTGGAACTATTTGAGCGTCTTCTTGATGTTTCCTATGTCTAGAACTATGTGGTAGGTATCCATGTATGTTTTGGTGTCTTGAATCGTGCTAAGTGTTCAACATTGTGTTTCGTTGAACCGTGATGCGTCTTGTGTGTTCTTCGAAACTACGTTTGGTTTACCCGTTTGATAAGCATGCTAGTTCGGTGTGTAAATACTAGCGTGTGTGTTGTTTGTACCTTCTTATTGGTTGATGATAACTTGTGTTATTCATCGTTGTTGTTGTTGGGCTGTGACCCATTCCTTGATTGAGTATGGTTTCATATCTTCGTTGTGATCCGTTGATTGATTCCTGTTAAGGTGTGATGTGTGTGTGGCTTTACCTGGATTGCACGATTAGTGGTATGGGACACTAGTCACCAAGGTATTGCAGTGGTCCTCGTGGTGGCCATGACGTGATTATGGAGTTGTGACCTGTGTGTCAGGTTCACGTATTTCTTGGGAGGCATGTGTTGCCGTGTGTGTGATTGATACCCTCGTGTACTATGAAATCGGTGGTTTTGTTGGCGGTTTGTCGGCGGATGGGGACGACAGTCCTCGGATGGAAAAGGTTGGACTTGGTTGTACAGGGGTCCTGGAGGTAAAGGTTGGAACTAGCTATAAGGTTGGGGGTAGCCATAAGGTTGGAACCGGGCATAAGGAAGGCATATCAACTCGTGATGGGTGATGTCACGAGGGCTTGTGTAGCCGTTGTTGTGAGTTCTCTTCTTGTGACGTGTGTAGTCACAAAGGCATGTGTTGCCATTTGGTGTGTCCTTGTTCCTTTGAGTTATGCATGTCGGGTGTTAATCTATTGATTATACCTTGAGACTTCTTGTGAGTCGTTGTTGTTCCTTGTAGTCTTGGGATGTGTTCCCGTGTTCTTGTTGAGAGTGTTTGAGTCTTGTGTTGACTATTACTCTCGGTTTTGAACTTATATATATATATATGTATTCCGTTCCGAAAATGACTTTACAACTTATATCTTATCTATGTATGATATTTCACATGTATTGGTGGGTTACCAGCATTATTCGCTGACCCGGCGTCGTCCCATGTTTTATATGTTTCTTTCAGGTGATGCTTAGACGAGTGCGCGGTTTAGTGCCAGCTAGTGTAGCTCCTCCCTTATGTTTTGTGGCCTGTGAGCCAATTTAGACTTAGTACTTTGTTATGTTGGTTTTTAGATGTTGAACAATGCATATGTTAGCCTGTGCATTCACCCCTGGGTGAGCGTGGCATAGAACCCCTTTACTTCCAGTCTATATATTTCCTCTTTCAGTCTTCCGCTGTGTTTAATGTTTTGGTTTAGATATCTGCATGTTTTAAGGCTTTAAATAGCATGGAATTTAGGGGGTGTTACAGTTGGTATCAGAGCCTAGGTTTGAGCCTAGGAGGGTTAAGTCTAGACTTTCTAAGTGGCTAAGTGTGGTTTGAGACCTTAAAGTGACCTTAAGAATCTAAGTGTTAGGCTTAGGACTCTAGGTCGCGCAGTGAGCTGAGTGTTGCTTTCAGTTATTTGCTTGCTTGTTGTCTTTTTGGTAACCGTGTTGTTGTTGTAGAAGTTTGCGATGCCTCCTCATCCACAAGCGCGTACCCCGGAGACCTCGACGAACGAGCAGCTTGCTCAGAACCTGCAACAGTTGACACAGCGATGCAGACGCTTAGCGAGGCTTTGCTGAACAACAACCACCCCGTGCCACCTCCTCAACCTGCTGGGCACAAGGTTATGGGTTGTTTGGTGTCGGGTCACAGGCCGCCGACCTTCGCGGGAAGACCTGGTGGTTTTGGAAGAATGGATGAGAGTGTTCGACAAGATCTTCACGGTTGTGGGTTGTCCCGAGGAGAGAAGGGTAGAACTGGCAACGTTCTACTTCTGTCATGAAGCTGATCTGTGGTGGATTCATGAGGGTCCGACCTTCCTTGAGGAACCTGAGTTCGGTTGGTTTGCGCTTAAGGATAGGATGCGCGAGAGGTTTTACCCGGCACACGTGCGAGCCGCCATGTACGAGGAGTTCCTCCACCTGCAGCAAGGATCTCTGTCTGTGGTCGAGTACCACAAGAAGTTTTTGGAGTTGGCGCGCTTTGCTCGGATGCTCGTGCCTACGGAGCTCGCTAAGGTCGAAAAATTCATTACCGACTTGAATTATGAGGCACGAAAAGCTTTGACTGTGAGCAGGTCGAGTTCTCTTAAGGATGCTTATCTGAGAGCCGCGGATCTGTACCGTGTTCAACAGCTTCAGCGAGGATCTTATGAGCAAGCGAGGAAGAGGACCGAGAGTGGAGGCTCTTCCACCTTCAAGAAGTCACGACCGAGTTTTCAAGCTAAGAATGTGTCATCTTCGACTCAAGTACCCAACCGGATGGAGCAAGGGAATCAAGCTAAGTTATTTCCGTGTCGTAGATGTGGGAAGGTGCACGCGGGCTAAGATTGCAATGGCTGACCGGGCGTCGTCCCATGTTTTATATGTTTCTTTCAGGTGATGCTTAGATGAGTGCGCGGTTTAGTCCCAGCTAGTGTAGCTCCTCCCTTATGTTTTGTGGCCTGTGAGCCAATTTAGACTTAGTACTTTGTTATGTTGGTTTTTAGATGTTGAATAATGCAGATGTTAGCCTGTGCGTTCACCCCTGGGTGAGCGTGGCATAGCACCCCTTTACTTCCAGTCTATATATTTCCTCTTTCAGTCTTCCGCTGTGTTTGATGTTTTGGTTTAGATATCTGCATGTGTTAAGGCTTTAAATAACATGGAATTTAGGGGGCGTTACAACTCTGCTCGTCCACCGAACCACTCTCTTGGTTCAATGCTCAAACTCTGTGGAATCAGGTATCGAACTATTAGCATGCACACCCCCTGACCAGGATTCCAAGCCTGGCGGGCAGTTTCCAACCTCGTAACGTGGGAATACACCGCGTTACATATACTGGGACCGCAATATCCATAAAATCATCCAAGAGGACATAGTCCAAACGGGGTCCTCCAAAACCTCACTGATATATATAATACATAAATATATCTCTCATGCATCAATCTCATGCATGCCACAACTCAACAACTTCTCAAATGCATCAAGTAATGATATATCACATGCTTATGGATTTTGAAAGTAATACTTGGGCTCACGTTGGCTACTTATGCACTTTTTAAAACATGATATACTTGAGATGCAAAAATATTCTACAATATGTGTAACACCCCAGATTTTCAAGATATTTAAAACTTATAAGGTAAAGGTGAAATCTCATTAAATCCCAAAGTATAATACAAGAGTACGGGGTGCTATGCCACACCTAAGCTAGAGAACTCAGGTGCACAGGCTAACTAACTAATATCCTCAATAATGTAAATGCATAAACGTGGTACGCAGGCCGAAAGGGAAACTATCTACTTCTACGCTCCAAGTTCTAGCGCGCTCCAGTGACTTACTCTTCTGTGCCTGAAAGCCAAATATATCTGTTCAGTGAGAGATGCTGGTAACCCACTCCAACGCGTTGAAGTACAATACATATATATATATATATATATATATATATATATATATATATATATATATATATATATATATATATATATATATATATATATATATATATATATACGAAAACCATTTTGAACATGGAGGTATATCCTACGAACTCTAACTTTTAAAACAGGGATAGACTCAACAGATAGGGCTAAGCACAGACAGCAGTTATACCAAGCATATACAGTTTACAACAGGCAAGACAGATAAGATAAGCATAGTTAATAATCACAATTAAGCGTTTCTAGCAAGAGCCCTATAACAGTCACCACATCAATCCTTCTTATCTCATCATATAGCACACTTTGTTGGCGCCACAGGACCAATCGCATGCCCATACAAGAGGGTCAGCGCATATAGCTCTGACACGGCCCCGCAGCACCCTGCCCTGTCTCACACTACGGAGGGGTCGATCGCAACCGACCGATGAGCAGCAGCTCTATATAATATTTATATACCTGACCGGTCTTTACCAGCCTGGTTAACAGTTGGGATGGTTCTCAACCTATTCAACTGCCCGTATAGTGAACCTTTGTCCTATATAGTATTTATATACCTGACCGGTCTCTACCAGCCTGGTTAACAGTTGGGATGGTTCTCAACCCATTCAACTGCCCGTATAGTGGACCTTAGTCCTATATAATATTTATATACCTGACCGGTCTCTACCAGCCTGGTTAACAGCCGGTATGGTTCTCAGCCCACCCGACTGCCCGTATAGCCCGATTGATCTCAACGAAATCGGGGTAACATGCACACATAACACATAGCAAGCACATGCAACCCACATTAGCACATTGGGAAGGGGAGAAAACGTATAACAAAACCTATGCGTGATCCTTCACATTTTAAGAATAGTCCTAAGGGGTTCATACTTCTTTCACCTAGGTTAACGGGATACCAATTCAACTAGCATGCAATATATAAGACTCATTCGACCTACGAACAGTACCCGAACATCAAACTAGACATAGGCACGATAGACGGAGTCTGTTGGGACACCACGGGGTTCCGGGGAACATCAAACGGGGAAGCCGGGGTCCCGAGGTGTGGGAATTTCCAGCGGGTAGCCGGTGGGTGGGGGTTCACCCGCCGGTATTTACTGTTCCGGGCAGCGGGTGCCCGGCGGGCTGCTGCCCGCTGCCGGAGCTCCCCTTTTTGGCCGCGGGTAGGTGGCGGGTCCCCTACCCCCACCTACCCCCCACTGACTCTTTTCACCAAAAACGCCCCGGGAACCTTTGTGGAACCCGAAACCATGCTTAGACACTTTCAAACGCAATTGATAACACACGTAGACAATTAACGGATCAAAATCAAGAAACAAACGGTACATAACCTGTCATGCTTTACTAAACATAATAAACACCCAATCATGCGAAATCCCACCCAATATACCAAGAATAATACCATACGAATTCCACGATATAACCTAGGGTTCTAATTATTTTTAAATCAACAAGAACACAATTCATCTTCCAAAATCAAGATTCGGTAGGAATATCATATAACTATCAAGAACCTCATATAATCATTAAGAACATCAAGAACACCATGTAATTATCAAAAACGTCATATAATCGTCAAGAACACCATAACTATCAAGAACCTTTCATCATCAAGATCACCCATGGAAATCATCCCACCAATCATCAATAATAATATCACAAATCATCAATACACAATAATATGGGGAAATCCTAAGAGGGGAATCATAGCTATGAAAATAGGTTTTGTTGAGACATGGGTTACCTCTTAGCCTTAATTAATTCCTTGGCTATGAAGGGTCTTTCTTTAAGCTTTCTTGCTTTCTTGATTTCTTCTAAGGGAATTCTTGGAGCTCTTTGGGTGGTGAGGCGTTTTATTGTGGTGGGGGGTTCTAGGTGCCTCTTAAGTCCCCTATTTATATATTTAGGAGTCCTAGTTAGGAACTAATATTATGGGCTTGCTAATTCTATTCCTTTTGGGACTAAGGATTGGGTTTAGGGATAAGGGCCCGTGGACTATGGTGGGCCTTTCTTAATTAATTATTGTGATTTAATTCTTTCTTTTGGGTAATTGATTAAATGATTTAATTGATTTTAGGGATCGTAACACGGGGTGTTACACTCTCCCCCCCCTACGAGGGGCTTCGTCCCCGAAGCCCGGTGTGTTAATCCATTCTTTCACCCCTAGGCATCCCGTATCTTGGCCTCCCGGTTAGGAATGTGGCCCCACGTTTTGCCTTAGCTGGGGTAGACTGGATCTTTGGTGGTGTTGTGACAGAAGGGTTTTAGGTCTACCTCGGTTTCCTGCTCCTGAGCTGGACGCCCCGCGAGTGCCCAAGGTGGCATCGATTGCTGCCACCCTTTGATCTAGTGCGCGTGTCGTACGAATCAAGGATGAGAATCCTTCCTCCATGATTTGGTTTTGCCGGTTGAGCTGCGCGAGTATGCATTCATTGATTGAGCCCTCGTTTTGCTCCCTTGGGTTCCCTCCTGATTGTGGTTGCACCGACGGGTTGGGTTCGTCATCCTCCTCCTGGTCCTCATTTCCCTCCAGAATTCCGCAATCTTGCATTGCCCGTTTGAGCTTCTTGTTGGAGATGTCTAACTGGTCGACCAATTCTCTTCGTTCATCCTCGGGTTTTTGGCAAATTCTTCGAGGGTGAGGTAATGTCCTCCCTCGGTGTAGTAGATGTCATTGCGGCGTAGGTTCTGGGCGTTAAAGACCATGCCATTTGCGGTCTTGACCTCGGTGTGGCTTAGGTCCACCCCCTTTTTCTCCATGATCCAACTTAGGATCATCCCGTAGGGTAGGCTAAGTCGGTTGTTTGTCTTGCAAAACTCCATGTGTTTTAGCATGAGGGCCGGCAAGTTGAATTTGATTTTGTGCTTCAAGAGGTAGGCAAAGGTGCACTCTAAACTCCCTCTACGTCTTTGCTCTTATTGTTTGTGGGTAGGAGGCTAATGTCCTCCCTCGGTGTAGTAGATGTCATTGCGGCGTAGGTTCTGGGCGTTAAAGACCATGCCATTTGCGGTCTTGACCTCGGTGTGGCTTAGGTCCACCCCCTTTTTCTCCATGATCCAACTTAGGATCATCCCGTAGGGTAGGCTAAGTCGGTTGTTTGTCTTGCAAAACTCCATGTGTTTTAGCATGAGGGCCGGCAAGTTGAATTTGATTTTGTGCTTCAAGAGGTAGGCAAAGGTGCACTCTAAACTCCCTCTACGTCTTTGCTCTTATTGTTTGTGGGTAGGAGGCTATCGGCTACAATCATAACCAATATCTTTTGCTCCGCCGATAGCCACTTCCGGTTTGGTCGCGTGGCCGAGGTGAATCCTTCTTCTTTCCCGAGTAGGTACCCGAGATAGTCCTTGTACCCCGTGTTTGGGGTATCAATCCACCCCTTTCGGTCGTAGTTTGACACACCCGTGGTGGTCAATTTCAAGAGTTTGGCCAAGCGGCCTTCGGAGAGTATAATTTCCTTGCCGTGGACCTTGGTGGTGACTTCGAGCTTGTCACCCCGTTTGGTGGCCACTATGTGTTGATAGAACTCTTTAACCAATTCGGGGTACGTGTCCCCTTTGATGGTGAGGTATGTGTCCAAGAGGCCTTGGTAGTTAAGCATATCGACCAATTCCGGAGAAAATTGGTCTGGTTCAAGGGCTTTACCTCCGATTACGGTGTAACCGGCGTTGCTCCATTCCGGGGCACGGGTTCCGAGGGGTTTCTTTGGCATTTTAGGGTAGGTGATGACCTTTTTCCGGCGAGTTGCGTTTTTCTGGCGAGCTTTTCCGGCGGGTTCTCCGGCGTGATTTTCCGGCGGTGGTTTCCTTTGTTTGCGAGGGCGGTGACGGCGGGGCAGAATCCAGGTGACGGCTCAGTGAGGGGGGGTGACGGCACTGTGGTGGCGTCAGGTGGTGTGTGACAGTGGGCGGCGCCCAGATGGGCGCGGGCGGTGCTTAGGGTCGCGGTTTCTTCCGACGGCAGCGGCGGCGTGAGGCGGTTACGGCCTGGGTGGCCGGTCGCGGCTTGGCTGCTGGTGGCGGCGGTCTCGGGTCTCCGACGTCGAGGGAGGGGGCGGTGGTGTGTTTGCGGAAGGAGGAAGGGGAGAAAGTGGGGGGAAGAAGAAGAAGAGGGTTTTTGATTTGGGGATTTTATGGGTTTTAGGGATTTGTAGGGGCTTTAACAAGGGAGTGTTCCCTTGAGGTTTTAAGAAACACTCATGGGCTAGTGGTTAGAGTCTTGGTTACTTAAGTGGAAGGTCAAGAGTTCAATTCTCGTTGGTAACACTAAGCCTTGTGATGATGGGGCCCTTGTTTTTTTCCTTCTTTTATCTTCTAGTGGTGAGACTTGGCTAGTTTGTATAGTTCCAGTTCTACCCCCCGTAAATAAGAACGAATTTTGAACCGATCTTTTATTTATAATATCTCCGAAGTAATTAAGCTAAATAAGTAGTTCTACCACGAAGGTGATTACAAGAAATTGCCAACCTAACCTAGACAGAATTCGTCTTCTTGGTTTTCTCCCACGGGGTTTGCGTGGTCCTCGTCTTCTGGGCTTAGGTTTCCTTCCTCGAAATTGCTCTCGTTCCCGAGGTCGGCTTGAGTGCGGCTCATGACGAATATTTTTCCGGGAGCGTCGTAGTTTCCTCGATGAGCGGTGCCCCCATGTTGTCCCATGGTGGTAGTGCGTGGTCTTTGGGGTTGGGTGCAAAGGAAGGCCTTGTGTCCTTCATCTCCGCAGTTGAAGCATCGCAAGGGATTGCCCATGCAGTCCTTGCCTCTATGGTTCTTGTTGCATTTCGGGCAAGGAAAGCTTCTGGCGCTAGCGTCGTTGTTCCGCAGAGGTGACCTTTGGTTGGTCAGGTTACTTGGTCTTGTGTTGGCGTCGTTCCTTGTCCTCTTTACTGGTGGTGTCCCTCCTCCGGGGTTCATTTTTCGTATTTGCTCCTGAACCCCGCGTTGGAGTAGTTGGATTCGGTAGAGATTAGAGGCACTGGAGTAAGCCTCGTTGAGAGTCCGAGGTCTGCTTGCCACTAGTGCTTTTCGGGCTTAAAAGTTGAGGCCCAGCACGAATCTCTCTATTTTAGTTACCTCGGTGGGGACTAGTTCCGGTGCGAAGCGTGCTAGTTCAAGGAATCGTTTGTGGTATTCCATGACGGTAGCTGTCCCTTGTTTCAGATGGAGAAACTCTTCGTACATGGATGCTCTTACGTGTGTTGGATAGAATCGCTCTCGTAGTCGTGTTTTGAGTTGTTCCCAGTTGAACCCCGGTTCTTGTTGGTGAGTGGGACCCTCGTGGATCCACCAAAGATCGGCCTCGTGTCCGAAGTAGAATGAGGCTATCTCCACGTGGCGTTCTTCTGGGCATTCTACCAACCCGAGAATTTTGTCGAGGGTTCGGATCCATTCCTCCAGGATTACGGGATCCTCTTCTCCTGAGAACGTGGGTGGTCGATGGTTAGAGACTTGTCGGGCGAAGTCTGCGTTTGCGTTGGATGGAGGAGGTGGGGGTCTGTTGTCGCGGAGAGCCACGTCGCTTAGTGCTTGGGCGACTTGTGTTAGTTGTTGTAGCGTTTGGGTTAGGGCGTCGTGTGCGGCGGGTTCTGGAGTCCTTGATTGTCTTCTGTTGGGTGCCATGCTGTCGTCTTCCTGGGTCAATGTTTATAAGAATGTTAAATTGGGGCTTGGTGTCCCTTTTTGACGTGATAAGCGGGGGAAAGTTTTCTTTAGGTAAGGGAGGAGAGGTTATGTGTAGGTTTCACAATCTCACCGCGCGTCCTAGGATTCTTGGATCCTATGTTCCTAGAGTTCAAGCTTAATGTCTTAAAGTCCGGTCTTAAGAGTCTTATCCTAGGGTCAAATTAGGCTCTGATACCAACTGTAACACCCCAGATTTTCAAGATATTTAACACTTATAAGGTAAAGGTGAAATCTCATTAAATCTCAAAGTATAATACAAGAGTACGGGGTGCTATGCCACACCTAAGCTAGAGAACTCAGGTGCACAGGCTAACTAACTAATATCCTCAATAATGTAAACGCATAAACGTGGCACGCAGGCCGAAAGGGAAACTATCTACTTCTACGCTCCAAGTTCTAGCACGCTCCAGTGACTTACTCTTCTGTGCCTGAAAGCCAAATATATCTGTTCAGCGAGAGATGCTGGTAACCCACTCCAACGCGTTGAAGTACAATACATATAGATATACGAAAACCATTTTGAACATGGAGGTATATCCTACGAACTGTAGCTTTTAAAACAGGGATAGACTCAATAGATAGGGCTAAGCACAGACAGCAGTTATACCAAGCATATACAGTTTACAACAGGCAAGACAGATAAGATAAGCATAGTTAATAATCACAATTAAGCATTTCTAGCAAGAGCCCTATAACAGTCACCACATTAATCCTTCTTATCTCATCATATAGCACACTTTGTTGGCGCCACAGGACCAATCGCATGCCCATACATGAGGGTCAGCGCATATAGCTCTGACACGGCCCCGCAGCACCCTACCCCGTCTCACACTACGGAGGGGTCGATCGCAACCGACCGATGAGCCGCAGCTCTATATAATATTTATATACCTGACCGGTCTTTACCAGCCTGGTTAACAGTTGGGATGGTTCTCAACCCATTCAACTGCGCGTATAGTGGACCTTTGTCCTATATAGTATTTATATACCTGACCGGTCTCTACCAGCCCGGTTAACAGTTGGGATGGTTCTCAACCCATTCAACTGCCCGTATAGTGGACCTTAGTCCTATATAATATTTATATACCTGACCGGTCTCTACCAGCCTGGTTAACAGCCGGTATGGTTCTCAGCCCACCTGACTTCCCGTATTGCCCGATTGATCTCAACGAAATCGGGATAACATGCACACATAACACATAGCAAGCACATGCAACCCACATTAGCACATTGGGAAGGGGAGAAAACGTATAAAAAAACCTATGCGTGATCCTTCACATTTTAAGAATAGTCCTAAGGGGTTCATACTTCTTTCACCTAGGTCAACGAGATACCAATTCAACTAGCATGCAATATATAAGACTCATTCGACCTACGAACGGTACCCGAACATCAAACTAGACATAGGCACGATAGACGGAGTCCGTTGGGACACCACGGGGGTCGGGGGAACATCAAACGGGGAAGCCGGGGTCCCGAGGTGTGGGAATTTCCAGCGGGTAGCCGGTGGGTG
The DNA here is from genome assembly GCF_001879475.1 of Ipomoea nil. Classification (NCBI taxonomy): domain Eukaryota; kingdom Viridiplantae; phylum Streptophyta; class Magnoliopsida; order Solanales; family Convolvulaceae; genus Ipomoea; species Ipomoea nil. The sequence goes on along the minus strand of NW_017616704.1, from coordinate 5,419,115 downwards.
GGGGTTCACCCGCCGGTATTTACTGTTCCGGGCAGCGGGTGCCTGGTGCCCGCCCGCCGGCTGCCCGCTGCCGGAGCTCCCCTTTTTGGCCGCGCCCCACTGACTCTTTTCACCAAAAACGCCCCAGGAACCTTTGTGGAACCCGAAACCATGCTTAGACACTTTCAAACGCAATTGATAACACACGTAGACAATTAACGGATCAAAATCAAGAAACAAACGGTACATAACCTGTCATGCTTTACTAAACATAATAAACACCCAATCATGCGAAATCCCACCCAATATACCAAGAATAATACCATACGAATTCCACGATATAACCTAGGGTTCTAATTATTTTTAAATCAACAAGAACACAATTCATCTTCCAAAATCAAGATTCGGTAGGAATATCATATAACTATCAAGAACCTCATATAATCATTAAGAACATCAAGAACACCATGTAATTATCAAAAACGTCATATAATCGTCAAGAACACCATAACTATCAAGAACCTTTCATCATCAAGATCACCCATGGAAATCATCCCACCAATCATCAATAATAATATCACAAATCATCAATACACAATAATATGGGGAAATCCTAAGAGGGGAATCATAGCTATGAAAATAGGTTTTGTTGAGACATGGGTTACCTCTTAGCCTTAATTAATTCCTTGGCTATGAAGGGTCTTTCTTTAAGCTTTCTTGCTTTCTTGATTTCTTCTAAGGGAATTCTTGGAGCTCTTTGGGTGGTGAGGCGTTTTATTGTGGTGGGGGGTTCTAGGTGCCTCTTAAGTCCCCTATTTATATATTTAGGAGTCCTAGTTAGGAACTAATATTATGGGCTTGCTAATTCTATTCCTTTTGGGACTAAGGATTGGGTTTAGGGATAAGGGCCCGTGGACTATGGTGGACCTTTCTTAATTAATTATTGTGATTTAATTCTTTCTTTTGGGTAATTGATTAAATGATTTAATAGATTTTAGGGATCGTAACACGGGGTGTTACAATATGCTCCAAATCCATGTATATAAATCATAAAATTCTCAAGACTACAATATCATGCTCGGTTTGCAACATGTCAAATTCTATATATTTCTATCATCAAATTATACTTCAAATCCCATTAATCAAACAACACATTCTAATCATGCTTTTCTAATAAGTCATATTCTCAAAGTGATCATGCTTCTCTACTCACACTTAAATAATCATCAGGCAACCAAAGCATAGCATTTCTCATTTACAGTGAACTCAACAAATAGCATTGTGAACCAAATTCATCACCAAATCCATCATAACATGCTCATTTCTAAACCAAATTCAACGAAATCAAAGCCAAAACGTGCGTCGAGACGGCCCCGAGGTACTGAGCCACAAGGGTCCGTGAAACCTGGCACGAAATGACACGTAGCTGAGCCACAAGGGCCCGACCACTACACAAAACACACTCAGAACATACTCAGGGACTTGGGGCGGGGATCCTCATGAGCCGCCCCATAAAGACGTAACAGAGCCGGGCCAAGGCAACGGCCCTCTCCTAGGGCCGTGCCCTAGGCCCGGCTGGCCCCGGCTCTAGCCGGCGACCCCCTTGATGGGCCGCGGCTAGGGCCGTTACAGTAGTCTGGTGCACACTGTGTGTGCACCAGATAGGTTGTTTCACCTGCAAATTCAATCCTAAACCAATCCAACACATCCAAAACATTATCAACACCTCATAAACAAGTAATAGACCACTTCCTAGCTCAAACACAACAAGAATCTACCATTTCTACTCATTTCAATTCAAGAAACTAGGCTTCACAGAGCCAAAATAAAGAGAGGGAGTCCATGGGGGTTATACCTCTTCTTGTTCTTCCTCCTTGTGTGGATTCCTTCTTCTTCCCACTCAACCACTACCCCCTTCACCACCTAAACACCTCAACAAACCAAGTAACAAAGCTTAAGAAGAGAGTCTCAGAGATTGGGAATAAAAGGATGAAAACTAGGAGGGAAGATAGATGAATGGATGGAAATGAATGTTGGAAACCTTACTGTGTTTTCTCTTCTTGTTCTTGCATAGCACAAGGTTGGGAAGCCAAGAATGGAATCAGGAGAAGAAAATGAGCTTACTATTCCTTTAACTAATTACCTTGATCAAAGCCTCCCGAAGAACCTCCTGGCGGCATGTAGTTTGGATCCCATCCGTAGGGAGTCCATATTTGCACATTCTCAATTCCCATTCTTTCTTCCATCACCGCTTCCCTTTGCTCAAAGTTGGCAAATCCATAATTCACTTGGGCACTCAGATTGTCAAATCGGTTGTTGATCATGGCATATATGTCATCGTAAGTGGGTCCTTGAGGTCCACTCATATATCCCTGTTGTGCTCCCGACGGGGTGGCTGCAACTGGTGCTCCCTCATCACTCATCCCTACTCCTTGATCGGATCCCATAGCATTCCCCTCACCACTAGTCGCAGCTATATGCCCAGATTCAATCCCAACATTCGGCCACTTTCTTTGTGGCACATTCAAACTAACCACAAGAGCAATTCTTTCGTCCAAGGGCTTCTTGGCAATGTCGGCAGGGTCAGGTACTTGTTATCAGTGGTCTGGTACAGCTCGTAGTACCTCAAATTGGCGGCATTCAAAGCCATTCTAGTGGTTCTTTGTATCCTTTCCCCCAAATCGAGCAAGTTCATCTTCTTGAAAACCCAACTCAACATCATACCGTAGGGCAAATTTTTCCTGTTCTTTGATTTAAAGTAAGACATGTGCTTAAGGATCAAAACCGACAGATTAATCGCACGTCCAAATCTCAACATGAAAGCAATAGTACATGTCCAACTACCAATCTCCGTGGAGTTGTTCCTACATGGGAACAAGCACTCCTCTATTAATAATACCAACAACTTCCTCTCTCTAGTCAACGTGGGTCTCTCAGGGCGATATTCCTTAGGGAATTCTTCCCTACTTCCAGTCATGTATCTCAAATATTCATGGTATGTCAACCCTTCGTGGGCAACCCAATCGTCCCGGTCATACATGTTCAGTCCATCTAAGGGTAGGTCAAACCAATTGGACAACTTTTGTGGTGTCAATTCGACTTTTGTACCTCTCACATTAGAGGTAATCATAGTCACACCCTTCTTATGCTTCGTGGACAAGTTCACATAAAATTCAACCACCAAATCGGGATAAATTTCTTCTTGAATTCTCAAAAATTTCTTCAACAAACCCCGATTCTCCAATATACTATTAAAATCTTCAGAAAAGAACTCAGGAAAATAAGTTTTACCTCCTATTACTGAGTAGGTAGGGCCTTCTTGACTGGTTCCCTCCACTTGTTGTTTTCCCTTCAACATTGTGGTCCAAAGCTTCTTGACTTGATTTTTCTCAAATTGAAGTGGATGACCCAACTAGTATTTTTCTTGCACTTAGAATAGCTTGTGGAAGACACTTTTGAAGTTCCCTTGAAGAAAGATGGTGATTTGAAGGAGATAGGTTTTTGTTGGGGTTGAGGAAGAAAGCAGCGAAAAAGAGAAGAAGAAGAAGATGAATTTCAACACATTGATTTGGGGAAAAGCTGATCGAGGGTTAAGGTGGTGGCGCTTGGCAGCGGCCCTCCAAGTGGTCCGCCCCAAAGCCCGGTGTCAACGAGGCTGATACGGCCTCAGGTCACGGACCATTACGTGGTCCGTGACCACGTTCCATTACAAGGAACGGGGCCTACTCCGGCCCGTGGCCTAGACCCGCCACCAGGTCGGGTAATCGGGTCTGATCCAATTTGGCTCCAATTGCAATCGATCCCCCGACTTTGTCAAATCTTCAAATCGGGTCAAAATTAGATGTGGTCCTCGACTTTAATTATCCCCGATTCTTAGTCAATCCTTTGACTTCTAAATCCTTTCCGGGATTTGCTTGTCCCAACTCCAACTTAAATTAAACTCTTATCCAAGTCTTTTCTCTTCGTTTCTTTCTTTTTCCGTTTTCACTTCTATTTCGGTAAACAACTCTCTTAATTAAACTTTAATTGTTTCCTAACGATTTCATCTTTACTTACACCTATATCCATTCTTCTAATCTCTTGTTCGTTAATTCATAGCATTCAAGCTGATACTTTCTCTAAAGCAATCCTAATTAACTTTTAATTCTCAAAATCTTAGACTAAGCACATCTTTCAACAACTTGCAACAATTTTCTCAAACATACACACTCAATTAAGCATTCACGCAAGAATCAACACACTCATTCCAAATTAAAGTGTTACCTTTCTCAAGATTGCGGCCTCCAGCCTGAGTCTATCCCATGACCATGATCCTTCCTGGTCCAGCTCCTCCTGTACGTCCTTGCTGCACTCCACCTCGTACATGATTCCCATTCCTGTGCGGACCTCCTCTCGGTGGATACCCACGACCCATAGCTTGATTCGGTGCCTGACTGATCGAACCTCTGGGTGGCTGGTTCGGGATCGTGCCATGAGATCCCTCCGTCCTCGGATATCGACAAGTAGCAGCTCTATGGCCCGGTCTCCCACACTGGAAACAAATCACGGGCAACCCTCCAAAGGTGGTCTTAGGGTAGTCCTTGCCACATCTCGGGCACACCGTACCCCTCTTACTTGGTGGTCCTCCAGCTCCAACTCTCTGTCTCATCGTCATATTCCTCCTTTCCCCGCCTCGGTTGTCAAACCTGCTCGTCAAATTGAACCTGTGCCCATTGTTTGATTGTGAATCCATACCCTCATTCTTTTTCTTCAATCCCTACATAGCATCTCGGTGCAACTGTTGAATCCTCGATTAACCAGCAGCTGCGTCGTAGGCTTCGGTCAAAGTGGCAAACCTCATCGCGAAGAATGACTTCTGGGCATCATAGTGCAGTCCCCAGATAAAATTACAAGCCCTACTCGCCTCATCGGGTGCCAAGGTAGGAGCGAATCGAGATAGCGCCACAAAGCGGGCATGATACTCCTGGACAGTCGAGCTTCCTTGCTCGAGATGCAAGAACTCCTCATACTTGGCAGCCTTGACATGCTCTGGATAGAACCTCTCCCTCAACACCGTCTTGAACATCTCCCAATCAAACCCCTCTCTCGCCTAAGCAGTCGGTTCCTCCATTACCCACCAATGATTGACATCTCCCTGTAGGTAGTACACCGCAGCTTCTACTCGCTGATCCATCGGGCATCATACCACGTCAAACAGCTTGTCAAACATACGGATCCAACTCTCGAGAACCTCCGGATCCTCCTGGCCCAAGTAATACGGTGGATTGTGTCCCGTGATCTTCCTTGACACATCACCGCCACCATTATTCCCATTGAGTACGGCAGCTCCTATGGTCTGAGTCAACTAGGTGAGCTGGCGCAGGCTCTTTATCAAGTCAGTAGATGATGACGCTCCAGGTCCTGAGGAGTGAGGAGATTCCTCTCTAACTCTTTGCGGCGGCATCGCGATGTCCTTTGAACATGACCATAACAGATCATTCTTGTTCGCACGACTAAAGGTTAGCTGATTCTAACTTCTCTATTCTTAAGACAAAGCTCGCAACAAGCAAGGCACACAAAACAAACAAAGGCACTTTTTCTCAACTACTTTAACAAAGGCAACTTCTTCTCTACGCTTTAACTCTCAAACTCTTGATTTTTCTCTTTCAGCTTCTCACTTTTAACTTCTCTACTTTACTCACAAAAGATAACAACAGCACATTAAGCAATTGGTAAATCACATAAACAATTAACAACAAAGCAAGGAAACTCACAACCTCACCGCGTTCCTATTTAACACTTAGAGCTTTCCTTAACACCGAATCTCACACTTAACCACTGAACTCGAGGCTTTCTCATCTTAATTCATCACTTAAGGTTCTTTCCCTAATCTTATCTTTCCTAGGATTTCATTTAAGTTCATCTTCTTAACTTACCCTATTTAGGATTTCAACTTAGAGGTCATTTCCCGTTCGGTTCTCCCTAGGATTTCCACTTAGAGTTCCTATACTCAATCCTAAGAGTCAAACTTTCTAAGTCTCCCGTGGTTCGTATCGCTCTGATACCAATTTGTAACACCCCACTTTTTCTAAATCGTAATTACAATTCTAAACCACAAATAATATAACTAAGCAGCGAATAAAAGTCTTAATAAGAAAACTAGTGGGAATGTCACCGCCACAACCACCACTCCGTGGTGATTGCACAGGCTAAGGGTAGAACTAGAAATAAAGATGAAATAACTAGCATCCATAAACTTAACTGAAAGTCATAAGGGGAAAAAGACACCCCGAAGTCTACATCATCAAACGTATCGACAACAAAAGTCTAAAATCCGATAAATAACATCATAATCAAAACATTAAGAGTTTAGACTTCTATAACTACTAGACTAGTCTAACTCGTTCACTTCTCAACGCTAGGCCCAGCCGAAAGGGGTTTTACAAACAACACATAGACAAATAGGAAAACTCCCTGACGGATATATTGGGAATCGACCCGAGGGGGCGAAGCAAGAACGGGTCCCAGGGCGGCGCCACGTACCCGCCCCGGCCGAGGCCTCGCCACGTGGCCCCCGCACGGGCCACGTTGGAGGCCGGGCCGGCCTCTCAAGGAGGCCGGCCCGACCTCCACATGGTCTCGGGCCGGGCCCATGATGAGCTCGGCCTGGCCCCCGCAGCGCAGCCCGGTCGCGAGACCGGGCGCGGTCAACTCCAGATCCAACTACCCCCGTTTTAGGGGGAGGCGGTTGGGGGCTTAGCTTGTATAGAAGCCCCCCTCCTTGTCCTAACAAGGGACAGGCTATCTATGATCTACTTTACATACACACTTTGTCCTGAAATACTACTGTAATAGCCAATCCTACGGCATTTAATAAAATTTACGGTCTCACGCCCTTTGCTATATCGTCCGTATTACTTATCTGTTATTCGTATTCTTATTCGAGTTAATTAAGTCGGACCCCCGGTTTAATTAATTCCATCATTGGTGCTCTTGCTGAGAGCTGCTGTACAAGCTTAAGCACTCTCCCCACTATCGTTCATCCATAGCGATGGCAAGATCGAGATCCAGCTCTCGTCATACCAATGGTTCCCGCGGCACCCAGCTCGTCGCGAACGGGAACGGTCCCAACGGGGCCCCCGCCCCCAGCATCCAACCGGCCGCCTCTACCAGGTCGGGAGAAGATCTGAGGGCCCAACTCACCAACCACCGTGGCAGTGTTGCACCGTCACCACCCCCTGTCGCCCCCGCTCTGGCTCGCGCACTCATCCAGGAGGGGGTGGCGGTTTTTGAACAAGCCTCCACGGCGCTGGCGCGCGTCGCGGCGGGCCTTCGGGCAGAGGAACAAGCCGACCTAGGCGCTACCCGAGGGGCGCCGACGTCACCTCCACCTCCTCCAACCCGGGGGCGCAGCGGTCCAAGCACCCGGCCACCCCAGGCACCTATCACCCAGGGGGAGGTCAACTCGCCTCGACCATCAGAGAGGCGGGGAGGAGAGGACTCCCGCCGAGGCCGCCAGCGCGACAGCGATGGAAGGGCACCAACCCAAACCAGGCCCGCCCTAGAGAGGTTGGGCGATCACGTGTCGGCCCGGGACAGGCTGGGTCCGAGGCCATCCAACGGTTCCCGCGGCACCCAACTCGTCTCGAACGGGAACGGTCCCAACGGGGCCCCGCCCCCAGCATCCAACTGGCCGCCTCTACCAGGTCGGGGGAAAATCTGAGGGCCCAACTCACCATCCACCGTAGCAGTGGTGCACCGTCACCACCCCCTGTCGCCCCCGCTCCGGCTCGCGCACTCATCCAGGAGGAGGTGGCGGTCTTTGAACAAGCCTCCACGGAGCTGGCGCGCGTCGCGGCGGGCCTTCGAGCAGAGGAACAAGCCGACCTAGGCGCCACCCGAGGGGCGCCGGCGTCACCTCCACCTCCTCCCACCCGGGGGCGCAGTAGTCCAAGCACCCGGCCACCCCAGGCACCTATCACCCAGGGGGAGGTCAACTCGCCTCGACCATCGGAGAGGCGGGGAGGAGGGGACTCCCGCTGAGACCGCCAGCGCGACGGCGATGGAAGGGCACCAACCCAAACTAGGCCCGCCCTGGAGAGGTTGGGCGATCACGTGTCGGCCCGGGACAGGCTGGGTCTGAGGCCAGCCAACGGGCTACCGGCGGAGGAATCATGCTCCCGCCAGCTACTACGACAAGAATCTGTTACTCGGAGGTCGCCGAGCCATGGGCCACGCGCCCAGCCGCGACAAGAGGCTGCCTCGCGTGGGTCCGCAGGGCGGGTCCCCCGACTCCACCCGCGACGTGAGCAGGCCTCCCGGGTCGAACGATCGGGTGAAACGAATGGTAGAGCTCCGAGCTCCCATCGAGAAGAGGTCGAGCAGCTGCGGAAGAGGATGGACGAGCTCCAGAAGAAGATCGATGAGAGGGACGGATCTCCACAGCCCCAGGATGTGTTGTCCTCCCCGTTCGCAAACGCCATCATGGAGGAGCCCTTACCTCGAGATTTTCGCTTCCCACCATTAAAGCGTACTCGGGGACCACGGACCCGCGGGCACACCTGACCAGGTACAGGGCCGCCATGATGATCACCGAGGCAACAGACGTCATCCTATGTAGGGGGTTCTTCGCCACCCTGGACGGGCAGGCGCATGATTGGCTTGGATCCCTCCCGGCGGGGTCCATCTCCACCTTTGCGGACCTCACCCGGCAGTTCCTATCCCATTTCGCCACCAGCATACAGCGGAAGAAGCAAATTGCCGACCAGTATGATTTGAAGCAGGGGAGCTCGGAGTCACTAGCCGAGTACCTCAGCAAGTGGAAGAAAGAGGCCATGGGGGTCACCGACTTTAATGGGAAGTCGACCATGGTGATTTTCCGAAACAACTTGAGGTCAGGCGTTTTTCACCAGGACCTCATCAGGTACCCCCCAGGACCTATACCGACCTGATGGATAAGGCAGTAAGGTACGCTGACGCCGAGGCTGCCGAGAAGAGGAAGAAGGAACAGGAGGAAGGAAGAGGTCGAAAAGACAAGGCGCCCCAGGAGGAGCACAAGGCGCTGCGGCCACACCGACGTGAGTACGCTGACGGGCCCAGGCTGAACCCCACACGCTATCTCACCCCGCTGACACAACCTGTAGGTACCATCTTGGCGCACGCGGAGGACCAGGGAATCGTGGTATTCCCGAAGGAGGAGTGCATGAAGATATCGACGAGGGGGGACCCCAACAAGTACTGCAGGTTCCACCGGCAGAAGGGGCACGATACAGACGAATGCATCCTCTTAAAGAGACAAATCGAGGAGCTCATCCAAATGGGTTACCTCGGCCAATTCATTAAGAGGCTCGGCCAGGCGCAAAGCCAGGCGCAGGGCCAGAAGCAAGGCAATGTATGGAGGAAGGGGGGTGGCCAGGCGCCATCCACCTCGGTTCCCCGTAAGAGGGACCACCACGACAACAGCTCCGAGGAGGAGGAAAAGACAACGGAGGATTCCCAGCCCCCGAAGAAACGTGTCATTTACGTCATCTTTGGGGGGCCCGAGGGAGGGGATCACCAGCCGAGCGGAAGAAGTGGGCGAGAAGCTTGTACGTGGGGGAGGTCACACGAACACCCCACGAGAAGAAACAAAAAAGGGAGCCCATCACATTCACCGATGCCGACCTACCTGACGGGCCCCTCCCCCACCGAGACACCCTGGTGGTCAAGCTGGACGTCAACAACGTAGTGGTGCACCGGGTGTTCGTAGACACGGGTAGCTCGGTGAACGTCATGTACTACGACACGTTCGCCCAGTTGGGACTCTCAAGAGGGCAGCTGGAGCAAGTACGGACCCCCCTGTCCGGGTTCACGGGGGACTCAATTGAGACGGAGGGGTCGATCAATTTAGAGGTGGAGATAGGCACCCCACCTCACACCAGGAGGTGGGAGGTCGAGTTCGTAGTCGTTAAAATCAGTTGCGCCCACAACATTATACTCGGTCGACCCGCCTTGGAGGACCTCAGGTGCGTGATTTCTATGGAGCACCTGTACCTCAAGTTCCCGACACCAGCCGGGGTCGGGGTCGCCCGGGGGGACCAAAACGTGAGCCGCAGCTGCTACTTGATGGCGTGCCGCCAAATTGGTCAGAAGGACCTCCAGGTCCACACCAGGAGTGCCATGTAAGAGGTGGATCTTGGCATTGCTATCCTAGGAGGAAGACCATTCCCCTCCCCCAATAATGTCTTAGTGAACGACAATAAGCGGAATAAAGTTTCATGTCACGAAACACGTTGTGAGTAGGACCCTTGTTACGAAGTTGGTTCTCCAAAAAAAAAAAAAATCATGAAACAAAGGGGGAACGAGTGCTCACTCATGACTTCCCCCCGCGGACCCTAAGGGGGCACGAGGTCCGACCTCGCGTACCAACCCCGACTGAGGACGCACCCTAAGGGGGCACGAGGGCCGACCTCGCGTACTAACCCCGACGGAAGAACCTGGTGGCACAATCCGAAAGGACTTGGCCCGAGCGGCTAACGCGCACCCTAAGGGGGCACGAGGTCTAACCTCGCGTACCAACCCCGACGGAGGAGCCCGGTGGCTTGGTCCGACAGGACTGGGCCCAAGCGGTTAGGCGCACCCTAAGGGGGCACGAGGTCCGACCTCGCGTACCAACCCTGACGGAAGAGCCCGGTGGCGTAGTCCGGAAGGACTTAGCTCGAGCGGCTGAAGTACCCTAAGGGGGCACGAGGCCGGACCTCGCGTACCAACCCCGACGGCGGAGCCCGAGTGCCTAGGCTTGAACGAGCCAGGACGGAGCGGCTATCGCACCCTAAGGGGGCACGAGGCCGGACCTCGCGTACCAACCCCGACGGAGGAGCCCGAGTGCTTAGGCTCGAAAAAACAAAATCAGGGGCGGTTTGGAGGACCTCAGCCCTAGGCCGAGGTCGAGGTCGGCACGCGAGGTCGGTGCGACCTCGGCACCGGAGGTCGGCGCGACCTCGGTGCCTGAGAATGGCACGACCTTGGCAGAGGGGGACGACCGTCGCCGACGCCGACCCCGGCGTGGCTTGAGCCCGGGAGGTCGGCCGGGGGGCTACGGAGGCGTGGCCTGCAGGCCACCCCCGTGGCAGCGTCACGGCGACGCCACCGTGCCGGCGCCGTGACGGAGTGACATGGCAGAGACGCGGCGATGCGTATGTGTCCTAGCAGATGAAGGAGTCATGTTCCGGATGGAGTTTTCATCATTATCACAAGAAGTGCACTTTGACGTCAGCTATAAAGCTGGGACGCGGACATCTCGGGGTCGGCATTTTGGGGGTTCGGCTGGAGCATCTACTCTCCTTCACTGACGATTACTCGTAGCTCGGAGAGTGGGGGACTGATGACGGATATATTGGGAATCGACCCGAACCGACCCGAGGGCGCGAAGCAAGAACGGGTCCCGGGGCGGCGCCACGTACCCGCCCCGGCCGAGGCCTCGCCACGTGGCCCCCGCACGGGCCACGTTGGAGGCTGGGCCGGCCTCTCCAGGAGGCCGGGCCGACTTCCACATGGGCCCGGCCCGGGCCCATGATGAGCTCGGCCTGGCCCCCACAGCGCGGCCCGTTCGCGAGACCGGGCGCGGTCAACTCCAGATCCAACTAGCCCCCGTTTTAGGGGGAGGCGGTTGGGGGCTTAGCTTGTATAAAAGCCCCCCTCCTTGTCCTAACAAGGGACAGGCTATCTATGATCTACTTTACTTACACACTTTGTCCTAAAATACTACTGTAATAGCCAATCCTACGACATTTAATACGATTTACGGTCTCACGGCCTTTGCTATATCGTCTGTATTACTTATCCATTATTCGTATTCTTATTCGGGTTAATTAAGTCGGACCCCCGATTTAATTAATTCCATCACCCCCATTAGCACGAAGCTAAGTATAACCACACTCAACCCTGTAAACTACTATACAATATACTTTGGAAAAATCATTTGATCACATTCATAATCAACAATCTCATCACAAAAGCAATTTAGAAACATTTCAGACATTATATATGCTTACAACCTATAATATTAACAAGCATGCTTTAATACAAATGACTCAACGACATAGATATTCCAACACATAAACATCACAACAACATTAACAAAATGAACTCATGCTTACAAGTAATTTCATACTAATAAACCAAACGAAAGTTGTCCTCGTGCTTTCAAGTTTTCATCATGCGATCAGGTTATACAATACTTCAAAATGTAACTAAAACAATCATACTAGATATACAATCGTGATTCATCATTCTCATTATGCAATCTCATGCAATACTCTACTCAAATGCAATCTCGTGCAATACTATACTCAAATGCAATCTCGTGCAATACGATAAGTATGCTCATACACTCGTTTGTAAAATTGAATACTTTCTGTGGAGGTCTCATTGAGTCATAAATGACTTGCTTTCTTTCTTGCTTTTCTTAGAGTCGCAATGACTCACTTCTTTCTTTCTTAGAGTCGCAATGACTCACTCTTTCTCTTTAAATGGACGAGGTAGGAACTTCACCATAGTGTGAATGAACCTATCCGGGCACGGCGTCTAGCCGACCTAATACTCTACTCGTCCACCGAACCACTCTCTTGGTTCTATGCTCAAACTCTGTGGAATCAGGTATCGAACTATTAGCATGCACACCCCCTGACCAGGATTCCAAGCCTGGCGGACAGTTTCCAACCTCATAACGTGGGAATACACCGCATTACATATACTGGGACCGCAATGTCCATAAAATCATCCGAGAGGACATAGTCCAAACAGGGTCCTCCAAAACCTCACCGATATAGATAATACATAAATATATCTCTCATGCATGCCACAACTTAACAACTTCTCAAATGCATCAAATAATGATATATCACATGCTTATGGATTTTGAAAGTAATACTTGGGCTCACATTAGCCACTTATGCACTTTTTAAAACCTGATATAATTGAGATGCAAAAATACTCTACAACATGTTACAAATCCATGTATATAAATCATAAAATTCTCAAGAATACAATATCATGCTCGGTTTGCAACATGTCAAATTCTATATATTTCTATCATCAAATTATACTTCAAATCCCATTAATCAAACAACACATTCTAATCATGCTTTTCTAATAAGTCATATTCTCAAAGTGATCATGCTTCTCTACTCACACTTAAATAATCATCAGGCAACCAAAGCATAGCATTTCTCATTTACAGTGAACTCAACAAATAGCACTATGAAGCAAATTCATCACCTAATCCATCATAACATGTTCATTTCTAATCCAAATTCAACGAAATCAAAGCCAAAACGTGCGTTGAGACGGCCCCGAGGTACCGATCCACAAGGGCCCGTGACACCTGGCCCGAAACGACACGTAGCTGAGCCACAAGGGCCCGGCCACTACACAAAACACACTCAGAACATACTCAGGGACCTGGGGGCTGAGCTCCTCATGAGCCGCCCCCTAAAGCCGTAACAAAGCTGGGAGAGGGCCGTTGCCCTAGGCCCGGTTGGCCCCGGCTCTAGCCGGAGGCACCCTTGATGGGCCGCGGCTAGGGCCATTACAGTAGTCTAGTGCACATTGTGTGTGCACCAGATTGGTTGTTTCACCTGTAAATTCAATCCCAAACTAGTCCAACACATCCAAATTATTATCAACACCTCATAAACAAGTAATAGACCACTTCCTAGCTCAAACACAACAAGAATCTACCATTTCTACTCATTTCTATTCAAGAAACTAGGCTTCACAGAGCCAAAATAAAGAGAAGGAGTCCATGGGGTTATACCTCTTCTTGTTCTTCCTCCTTGTGTGGATTCCTTCTTCTTCCCACTCAACCACTACCCCCTTTACCACCTAAACACCTCAACAAAGCAAGTAACAAAGCTTAAGAAGAGAGTCTTAGAGATTGGGAATAAAAGGATGAAAATTAGGAGGGAAGATAGATGAATGGATGGAAATGAATGTTGGAAACCTTACTGTGCTTTCTCTTCTTGTTCTTGCAGAGCTCAAGGTTGGGAAGCCAAGAATTGAATTAGGAAAAGAAAATGAGCTTACTATTCCTTTTATATGGGTTCAAATCCCTTGGATGATACTCAATGATTGGTGTAGGGTTGGAAGGTACTTTTGGTAGTTGTTCTAGACTTATTAGACAAAGGATGAAGGCTCATGGTCCACCTTGCAACATGGACCATAGACTAGACAGGTGTTTTTTAGAAAGTTTGGGGTTCAAAATGTATTTTTCCAAAAATGATTTCTAAACAAACACTTGGTTTAGATTCCTCCCAGTCTCACTCAGATTGGTTTCTCAATTTAAAACTTGGCACGCGAAGTACCCGAAAATTTAGGATCTTGGAATAAAAATAAATTTTGGTGTTGAATTAATTTAGAATGTGTCCAACATAATTTATTCAAACACCAATTGATCGCAAAAATTTTTAATGGGTTGACATGTGTGAGTATGAGGGATACTCGAGAAAGAATAACCTATGTAAGAAAGAACTGATGGTCGCTTCAAAGGAGAATTGATGAGCACAATTCTTTAGAAACTCTCGCAGAACTAGGAACAGTGACCCATGAGAACAGAGCATGGTTGGGAGGTTCCTGTGTGAGATATGTCATCGTCTACGCAAACGGCAGTCGGTTCAAAGATATCGCGTTCTACCATACAGCCAGTAGAGTAAACATATCTTCACAAGGAAAGGTTCAAAAGGTGCGGTGACCCCTACCTATCCTATGCAGGGATGGACCGTTGAACACAGTTGTTTCCGATTTCAAAATACCCTGAAAATCAATTTTTCATTCATGTGGGGGATTGTTGGAAAAAATAGCTTAAAATGGAATATTAAGTGGCTATTTTTTGGTACAATTATCTGTGGGGCCCATTTTTTATTTGGGTCGGGTCAAACTGATTCGGGTTCTTCGTAGTGAGACGAAGATATTAATATATTGTACGCTCAAAACGGATAATGGGTGAATGAGATATTGATTCTCAAAGTAGACCCATTTGAGTTGGAAAAGTGAAGGGAAAAAGCTTGGGAGTAGCTTTTGTTCCACATTGGTTTGGGAAGTGGATTTGCACCACTATTTATACAAGAGTATTTCTAAGGCTTTTTGAATTGTATAGCATAGAGGCTCTTTCTTGCGTGCACGAACTTGGTGGTTCGACTGGACCTCTCGTGTGTTAACTACTGTGAGATTAAATTCATTCATTACGAAATTAAATTTCTTTTAATTCCAATTTAAATTTTGAATTTAATCTCTTGGTAGTGGCTTGCTGTTTCAGATGTTACAAGCTGATTTTTAATCAGTTTAAATGCCATCTATTGAATGTTATTTACTCCAACAACCCTATATAAGAAGGGGTAGAGGAGTAGAATTTTTACACACAAGAAATCATAGTTTTCCAGCTCCAAAATCTCTACTTCTACTCCTTTCTTAGCCTAACTGTGTCCAAAACCTTGTTCTTGTTCGCCGGGTTCAAAGTTGGGTGCTCAAACATTGAACCGTAGCACGTTTTATTCTGGGAAACCTAGGCTACAACGCTTCTAGCACTTGTGGGAGGTAGCAAATAAGGTTTTAAGGAAAGAGTGTTTTGCTCGACTCGTGCTAACCACCTACACCAAACCCGAGCCATATCTCTTCACCCTTTCCTTCCCAAATATTTCTATAAAATAATAATCTTTCCGTAGGATTATTATTGGGATTTACCAACGATATATCCAACACCAGCGACACCAAATCGACGGTGACACTCCAATTAGTAGCGCCCTGCAGCTAGCGGCAACTACGTTTACTTTCCGGCGGCAACGGAAGCAAAATTTCTCCAAAAATCTGCGTTCAGCGCAGCAAGAATTCCGAGAAGGCGAAAAGGCGAACAAGAAGTTGGTGTGTACACCACGTGTGCCATAATGTGTAGTATTATTGTGACCATTAATTGGCGTGCACATAGGTTGATCTGTGTGTGCCATTATGTGTGAAAATTGTAATAGATTGAATCCACAGAAACCATGATGTTGTTATACACTTCTTTGTGCACTCGCGTAAAAATGTTTGTGCCATATATATATTTATGTATGTATGCGTGATGCGCAAAAATAGGTGCCCAATATTAATGCTCTATATTAAAATCTTAGATTTATTTAGATTTTAGATATTTATATTATTGCATATTAATAATATTAAGTTAAACCATATTTTATAAAGTTGATATTTATATTTTAGGAAATAACTTATATAGTATTTCAATATATAATGTCTATATATTATTACGATTGAAAAGATAAGAAAATATATGGCGGGAAGTATTTTTGACTAAAATATTGTATAGTACAACTCTTAAAGCATTGTAACACCCCGAAATTTTGAAACTTTTGAAGCTTATATAATAAAGGTGAAATCTCATTAATTCCCAAAACATAATACGAAGAGTACGGGGTGCTATGCCACACCTGAGCTAGAGGACTCAGGTGCACAGGCTAACTAACTATTATCCTCAATAATGTAACTACATAATCATGGCACGCAGGCCGAAAGGGAAATTAACTACTTCTACGCTCCAAGGTTCTAGCACGCTCCAGTGTCTACTCTTCTGTGCCTGAAAGCCAAATATATCTGTTCAGCGAGAGATGCTGGTAACCCACTCCAACGCGTTGAAATACGATACATATAGATATATACATAGATATACGAAAACCATTTCGAAGCATGAAGATATATCCTAAGAGACTCTAGCTTTCAAAACAGGGAATAGACTCGACAGATAGGGATAAGCACAGTCAACAGTTATACCAAGCATATACAGTTTTCCAGTATAGAGAGCAGGCACGATAGATAGAAATAAGCACATAACCAAGCATATACAGTTGCCAGCATAAATCCTATAGTCACGTTCTTAAAACACACATAACAACATCTTATCCACTTCTCATCACATAAGCACACTTTGTTGGCGCCACAGGACCAATCGCATGCCCATACATGAGGGTCAGCGCATATAGCTCTGACACGGCCCCGCAGCACCCTGCCCCGTATCGCAACACGGAGGGGTCGATCGCAACCGACCGATGAACCACAGCTCATCATAGTTTGATCGCAACCAAACAGTGGACCGCAGCCCAAGAGTATGTCATCTGACCGCAGCCAGGAAATATAAACCGCAGCTCATGTAAAACGTATGATCGCAACCAAACGGTGGACCGCAACCCGAGAGTGTAAATCTGACTGCAGCCAGCTTCTGAACCGCAGCTCAGGAATAACCAATCCGATCGCAACCGGATTGGGGTATCATGCACACATAACACATAGCAAGCACATGCAACCCACATTAACACATTGGGAAGGGGGAGAAAACGTATAACAAAACCTATGCGTGATCCTTCACATACTAAGAATAATCCTAAGGGGTGCATACTTCTCTTACCTAGGTCAACGGGATACCAATTCAACTAGCATGCGATATATAAGACTCATACAACCTACGAACGGTACCCGAAATATCAAACTAGACATAGGCACGATAGACGGAGTCCGTTGGGACACCACGGGGGTCGGGGGAACATCAAACGGGGAAGCCGGAATCCCGATGTGGGGTATTTTCCAGCGGGTAGCCGGTGAGTGAGGGTTCACCCGCCGGTGGCGTGATTCCGGGCAGCGGGTGCCTGGCGGGCAGCTGCCCGCCCGCCGGCTGCCCGCTGCCGGTGTTGCCCATGTTGGCCGCGGGTAGGTGGCGGGTCCCCTACCCCCCCACTGACTCTTTCATCACAAAAAATGCCCCGGGAACCATTGTGGAACCCGAAACCATGCTTAGACACTTTCAACGCAATTGGCAACAACACGTAGACAATTAACGGATCCAAAAGCGAGATCATATGGCACATAACCTATCACGCTTTTCTAAACATAATCAACACCCAAACATACGAATTCTCACCCAATATACCAAGAACAACACCATACGAGTTTCCCGATACAACCTAGGGTTCTAATTACTTTTATTTCAACAAGAACACAATTCATCTTCTAATATCAAGATTCGGTAGGAATATCACATAAACATCAAGAGCATCATATAATCATCAAGAATATCAAGAACACCACATAATCATCAAGAACCTCTTATCATCAAGATCACCCATGGAATCATAACACCAATTATCAATATCATTATAACAAATCATCAACACACAAGAATAACGGGGAAATCCTAAGAGGGGAATCATAGCTATGAAAATAGGTTTTGTTGAGACATGGGTTACCTTTTAGCCTTAATTAATTCCTTGGCTATGAAGGGTCTTTCTTGAAGCTTTCTTCTTTCTTGATTTCTCCTAGGGGAATTCTTGGAACTTCTTGTGTGGTGGGGGATTATTGTGGTGGGGGTTCTAGGTGCCTCCTTATGTCCCTTATTTATATATCTAAGAGTCCTAATCAGGGCCCAAATACTATAGGCTTGCTAACTCTACTCCTTTTAGGACTAGGGGTTGGATTTAGAGATGAGGGCCCACGGACTATGGTGGGCCTTTTCCAAATTAATTATTGTAATTTAATTCTTTCTTTGGATAATTGGTTAAATGATTAATTGGTTTTAGGGGTCGTAACACGGGGTGTTACAAGCATAATGCATAAAAAAATAACGGACATAAATGAAGGGTATAACCTTCATTCGCTCTTAGGATGTGTTTGGTTCGCACATGTGAATTGGAATCGAACTAGGAATCAAATAATTGGTAATGATAATGAGTTTTGGTGAAAGTATTTTGTATGTTTGGTAGGATGGTGGAATTGGAATTATTACCAATATTGATATTTGGTTATGTATGACCCTATAATGGGAATACTGGTTTTAAAAATACAATAGCAAAAAATCAATTCATTGGTCAACTTGAATTATCACTCTTGAGTAGCTAATTACTAGATACAAGAAGATTGTGCTCCATAAGGATTTTAGAAAATTTACTCCCCAATTCTTCATTGTTGTTGCCCATGTAGCATGTTAAATCAAACTTCCAAGGTTGTTAGGAATAAAGTGTAATGGTTTTGATATGCCAAATATGTATTTGTAGAACGCCCAATTTTATTTTATATGTCTAGTAGAGTCTAAGACCATGATCGGGAAATTATTTAAATTACAAAAGAGAAAAGCAGAGGAAGATGCATGAAAATAGAAGAAGAAGAAGATATCAAGCCGAAAATCAAGAATTTGTCTGGAGAAAATGACAAATTAAAGAAGAAGTTGAATGATATGAAAATCACGTCAATGCTACTCAAAAAGATATCCCAGAAGAATTTTCGTGAAAGAAAATTAAGTTTGGAAGATTGCATGAATTTGACTTGGAGATGAAGCATCTATAGAAAGAAAGGAGTACATCAAAGATGATTGGAGATTTAACTAATAAGCTGTATGGACGAAGTGGAAGATGCTTGATTTATTATGTGAAATGGCTCAAGTTTGAATCTCACCATCAACATTAAGTCTGATGGAGTTGTGCAACTTACAAGGTAAAATTTGAGAAGCCAAAATTAATTAAGTCTGATGGAGTTGGGCTCTAGTTTGGCACTTGGGAGCTATGTGCAACTTACAAGGTAAAATTTGAGAAGCCAAAATTAAAAGTCTGTGATGGAGTTGGGAGCTATGTGCAACTTACAAGGTAAAAGCCAACTCAAGTTGTAGTATGGATGCAAAGCCAAAATTAATTAAGTCTGTGATGGAGTTTGTAGCCTGATGGAGTTGGGCTCTAGTTTGGGAGTTGGGACATTCACTACCAGGAGAAGTCCGGGAGCCAATATGATTCAAAATGAGAAGCAATTAAAGCACCAGGAGTAAATTGGGTGTCAATTACAAAGGAGAAAGCAATTTCAAATTAATTGGGAGCTACAAAGCTACAATATTGAAATTTCAAATTGGGACATTCACTACCAGGAGAAGTCCGGGAGCCAATATGATTCAAAATGCGAAGCAATTAAAGCACCAGGAGTAAATTGAGTGTCAATTACAAAGGAGAAATACAAATTGTGTGCCAATTACAAAGGAGCAATTAAAGCACCAGGAGTAAATTGGGTGTCAATTACAAAGGAGAAATACAAATTGTGTGCCAATTACAAAGGAGAAATTCAAATTACAAAGGATAAATACAAAAGCAATTAAAGCACCAGGAGTAAATTGGGTGTCAATTACAAAGGAGAAATACAAATTGGGTGCCAATTACAAAGGATAAATACAAATTGGGTGCCAATTACAAAGGAGAAATTCAAATTGGGAGGAAGTTCAAAGCCAGTTTGAAACATCAGAACACCAAGACGAAGAAGATGAGAAAACTTACAAACTTACAGTGAAGAATTTCTCAGAAGGAAAAATACTAGTCTAACTAGTATGGTATTAAATTGAAGAATATTTTTGAAGTATTTAAATCCCAAGAACCACTGCAGAGCTGATCAGAGAAGCCATTCTACAAAAAACTGAGACCCAGATATTTCCAAGAAACGTGAGAAGACCAGAGGAATATCAGATGAAGTTTGGGTGCCAATTACAATGGAGAAATTCAAATTGGGTGCCAATTACAAGTCAATTGCAATTGGGTGTCAATTACAAAGGAGAAATTCAAATTGGGAGGAAGTTCAAAGCCAGTTTGAAACATCAGAACACCCAGACGAAGAAAATGAGAAAACTTACAGTGAAGAATTTCTCAGAAGGAAAAATACTAGTCTAACTAGTATGAGATTAAATTGAAGAATATTTTTGAAGTATTTAAATCCCAAGAACCACTTCAGAGCTGATCAGAGAAGCCATTCTACACAAAACTGAGACCAAGATATTTCCAAGAAACGTGAGAAGACCAGAGGAATATCATATGAAGTTTGGGTACTCATTTGCATGAAGTTGAAGCTCTACCAACAGCTAGCTTATCTTTTCTGACAATTTGCCAAAAGATAAGATAAGATCTCTGACAAAAGATACAAGAATTCAAAAATGAGATCATCTCTTTCCAACGGGCAGATTCTCATTATCAGCTATAAAATGATGAAGATATGAAGACTTGAAGATAGGGAACGAATAGAGCAATAGAGCAAGATATACGAAATAGAGCATAAGAAAGCAAAGAGCAAAAATCTCGTTTGGTACAGAGCATACCAAAAGAAATCTTCAAGTGTGAGAAAAGAAAAATAACTCAGAGAGCTTCAAAGAAAAATATTCTAAGAGTTCTAAAAGCAGAGCTAAACAGAGCATAAAAATCAAGTGCTTTACTTGATACTTTCAAAGAGAGAAAAACACTCAGAGCGTTCAGGAAAAATCTCTCAAAGAGTGTTTCATCTTCATCAAAGAGACTAAGCGCATCATTGAAGATCAACTACAGAGTCTCGAAGTTGGAACCAAGACAAAACTTGTTTTGGAGCAAAACAAGAAAAGGGAGGAAAGTAGCACGGAGCTGTGAAATCTTGGATTGTCACACGGAGCTGTGAGATTCGAAGCAGCAGTGTTGGAGGCACTAGGCGTGATTAGTGCGGGCTTTGTGCTTTGTGATCAAAGCTGTAACACCCCAGATTTTTGAAACTTTTTAAAACTTATATAATAAAGGTAATATTATTATTAAAACCGAAATAGAGCATACTAAACATCAGAGTTTGGGGTGCTATACCACATCTGAGCTGGAGAACTTAGATGCACAGGCTATACTAACTAAATATCCTCAAAGCAATGTCAATACATCATCATGGCACGCAGGCCGAAAGGAAAACTATCTATTTATGCTTTGGTTCTCTAGCGCGCTCCGGAGTCTACTCATTTGTGCCTGAAAACCAAATATATCTGTTCAGCGAATAATGCTGGTAACCCACTCTAACGCGTTAAAATACAATATAGGTAAATATATATACATAGATATAGTAAAACCATTTTGAAGCAGGAAGGAATGTACTTAGAAGACTCTAGCTTTAAAACCAGGATTAGACTTGAAAGATAGGGATAAACACATTCAAGACTGATAACAGATTATATAGCGATAACATCATATAAACAGGTCACAATTCACTTTTATGTCATTCATATCATCATTCAATCAATATCCTTGTCACACAAGCACACTTTGGTGGCGCCACGGGACCAATCGCATGCCCCAAACATGAGGGTTAGTGCATATAGCGCTAACACGGCCCCGCAGCACCCTACCTCATACCGCAGCATGAAGAAATTGACCGCAGCCAACTGTATAGACCGTCGATAGATTCAACGGCCGACCACAGCCATACACACCGCTGACGCGTTCAGTCGGTGGACTGTGATCCTCTTTTGGGGACTACGACCCTACACACCGCTTGACGAGCTCAGTCGGTGGGTCGTAGCTGATCATAGCCCTACACACCGCCTGAGGGATTCAGTCAGTGGACTATGATCTTTGGGGACTACGACCCTACACACCGCTGGCACATACACTCGGTGGATCGCAGCCGACCATAGCCCTACACACCGCCTGACGAACTCAGTCGGTGGACTATGGCCTTCCTCGTGGCTTGTAGCCCTACACACCGCCTGACGCGTCCAGTCGGTGGACTACAGCACACGAGGCCCATGAGGTGGACCGCAGCCCTAGAAGTGATTCACTGACCGCAGCCAGGATAATGAACCGCAGCTCATGAGTAACCAGTTTGACCGCAGCCAAGAGTCATGCACATATTTCACGTAGCAAGCACATGCAACCCATATTAACACATTGGGAAAGGGGAGAAAACGTATAATGAAACCTATGCGTGGTCATCCACATACTAGGAATAATCCTAAGGGGTTCATACTTCTTTCACCTAGGCCAACGGGATACCAATTCAACTAGCATGCGATACACAAGACTCTTTTATCCTACGAACGGTACCCGAAACATCAAACTAGACTTAGGCACGATAAACGGAGTCCGTTGGGACACCACGAGGGTCGGGGAAATATCAAACGGGGAAGCCAAAGTCCCAAAGTGGGAAAAATCCAGCGGGTGGAGGGCCACCCGCCGGCGATGAACCACCGGGCAGCGGGTGCCCGGCGGGCAGTCGTCTGCCCACTGCCGGCAGCGTTAAAACTGGCAGCGGGTAGGTGGCGGGTCCCCCTACCCCCACCTACCCCCCACTGACTCCTTTTCAAAATATAAGTCCCGGGATCCTTCGTGAAACCCGAAATCATGCTTAGACACTTTTAAACGCAAACGACGACACCACGTAGACAATTACCGGATCAAAAGCAAGAATCACATAGAACACATCCTATCATGACTTCTAAACATAATCAGCACCCGAAAACATGTGAATTCCCACCCAAATATACCAAAAATATCCTAATACGAAATTCACGATTCAACCTAGGGCTCTAATCACATTTAAATCACAAAATTAGGTTTTATCTTTAAAATCAAGAACATCATTTATCAAGAATAACACACAATTTATCAAGATCATCAAGATCCACACATAAATCATCTCATCAATCATCAAGATCATATCATCATCATCATAAACGGTTTATCAAGACACAAGCATAGAGAGGAAGCCAAGGAAGAAGATTATAGCAAAGAAAATAGGTTTTGTTGAGACATGGGTTACCTCTTAGCCTTAATTAAATTCCTTGGCTATGAAGGGTCTTTCTTTAAGATCTCTTCTTTCTTGATTTCTCCTATGGGAATTCTTGTGTGGTGAAAGTTATTGTGTTGTGGGTTCTAGGTGTCTCCTATGCCCCTATTTATATATCTAAGAGTCCCAATTAGGGTCTAAATGGTATGGGCTTGCTAATTGTATTCCTTATAGGACTAAGGGGTTGGTTTTAGGGATAAGGGTCCATGGACTATGGTGGACCCTTCTTAGTTAATTAATGGATTTTAATTCTCTTTTTAGGGTAAATAATTAAATAATTAGTTGGGGTTAGAGGTCGTAACACGAGGTATTACAAAAGCACTAGATCACGGGATACGTTTCTACCGGAGTGTGGAAGACGGGGGGAAAGTAACGCGGAGTCGTGAAATCCTGGGATAGTAGCGCGGAGACGTGAAACCCGAAGTAGCAGTGTGGTGTCACTGGGCGTGATTAGTGCGGGCTTGGTGATCAAAGCACTAGATCACAGAATTCATTGTATCTTGGAACCAAGAAGTGGTGGATATAGTGAATTGCTCTTGGAGATAAGAGCAAGTGGAGTAGGATGATTACACCACCTCCGAACTACTATAATTGTCTTGTGTTATTTACTGCTTTCTTTACTTATTGCTCTTTACTTGCTCTACACGAGATATAACTCACACAATCTCACACACACTTTATCTTTATTTATTTCCGATGTGCACCATACTCTAACAATCTAGTTAAGAGTTTTGGTTTATCTTTGGCTTAGCAATTGTTTTGCTGTGCGAAAAAGTTTGAAAGTCTATTCACCCCCCCCCCCCCCCCTCGTCTAGACTTTCACCTTACCTCTTTTGGGACCAACAATTGGTATTAGAGCAGGCTGTCTATTTAGGCCAATTTGCTATCTAAGCATGTTGCCTAATTGGGTCAACCGTTTCTGACTGCTAAACAGATCCATTCTACAAAGTGTGTGATTGGATTAATCTTTCATATCTCTCGTGATGATGATGAAGAAAGATTTAGCTCAAAATCTATTATTCTCACTTGATAAATTTGACGATTGGAAAGTTCGTATGCAGGTACACTTATCGGCTTTACACGATGAAATGTGGGAAGTTATTTCCACTGGCCCTATCGAAATATTAAAAGTCAATACGGCGTTTGTTATATCCCCGGATGCTTGATAAGCGTAGTTTCTAGGCATTATTTAGAGTAATTTTAGTGAGTAATTTGCATAAATAAATTAAGTTTTAGGGTTGGTCTTATTATAAATATTATATTTATTTATATGTTACTAGTTTAGATTGGTTTTAATAAATATTAGAATAATGTTACATTTTTATTAATATAAATAGTATTTTATTACTATGCTTTATTAGGATGTGTCATTAGGTTATAATTAGTTTATTTTCACTTAATTTTGTTTTGTTTTTTACTTAGGGACTTGCGCAGCAGTAAAGGAAAAGGAGGGAATTAGGTTAAAGGGGGGTTTTGTTTCTTTCACGGCAGTAGAAGAAAATTAGGGAAAAACAACCCTTTTTAAATGGTTTTCAACTTTGGGTACGGCAGAACGGAGGACGAAGAAAAAGAATAGAGAGGAGTACGAAAGCTTGGGAGCGGCGGCGACTTCGGCAGCGGAGCCTCGGCAATCATCTTCCTAGGCTTGAATTATTTTTCTTCCCTACTTTATTTCTTGTTTAAATTTTCATAATGATATTTCTTGAACAATTTATACATTTAATTATGATTATTGGCTAGAACTTTAATTAGGGATTTGGATTAGCCTAGATTAGATTAATTGACTATTTTTCATGTGTTGAATCTTCCAATTTCAATTTAATAATTGAACTTGATTATATTTATTTTATGCATTTTAATTGTGGATTGTGTGACTGGCCATTGCATAATTCTACTATTAGGGTTCATAAGAAGAACTGACATGTGAATTATGAACCTAGAACTTGTAAGATAAACACAATTGACCTAAACTAGACATAGCTTTAGGTATTTGTGGTGATATTTGATTGTTATTTAACGGGTTTAATTAATGTTGGTGAGAAATCGACGGATGATCACAGTTAATTGAATACAACCTAGTAGCTCGACGGAGTATTAGGATATATATGAAACAATCATCACTATAGTCATAAGAATTAATACTTAGAAGAGTTAGTTAATTATCTAATAGGTGAACCCAAATCCCTAGTCTTCCCTCAATTGGAATTTTCTTTGCTCTAATTTCACAAATATTCTTTTTAATTACATTAATTCTATTTATTTGCATTTTCCTTATTATCAAATTGATTATTCAAGACAACAGTTAATAGTGTTCTTCGTGGGATCGACCTGGAATACTCCAGGAATTTATACTGTGATTGACTCTGTGCGCTTGCAGATTATAGCAATCAATGCTCCACAGTACGTACAAAAGCCTAAACCGGAATGGACATCGGATGATAGAACACGGAATAATCTTGACAATATTGCCAAGGATATTCTATTCAAAGCCGTAGATGATACAATATTTCCGAAGATCTGAAAGTGTGCTACTGCTAAAGAAATATGGGAAACTCTCATCAAGATTGGCGAAGGAGATGAACAAGAAAAATACAATAAGCTCACAATCGCCATGAAGAAGATTGAAGATTTCAAAATGCTCTCAAATGAAAGTGTTGCAGACATGGAAGCTCGAATGATCAAAGTTCTTGGAGAGATTAGTGATCTTGGCAAAAATATTAGCCAAAAAGAAATTAATCTCAAAATCCTACGAGGTTTACCATCTGCATGGGATATGAAGGTTACGACTATGCGCGATCACCGAGATCTAAGAATGTTGTCAACAGACAAATTATTTAGTGATCTAAAAGCATATGAGTTTGAAATGAAGGCCAAAGATGATGATGTTCATGAAGCTCGAAATTCTGCTCTAATGGCCGAACAACCATTAACCTCCAGGTCAATAGAAAATAATGTTGATTTTATGACTGACGAACAGTTTGCTCTTTTTGTTAAAAAATTTAGAAGGTTTATGCGAAAAGGAGACAACAAAAATTCTGCTCGGGGAAAATTCGTCTCACGCATAGCACAAGAAGAAAAAGTCGAAGAAAACAAGGATTTATGCTACAATTGCCGCAAACCTGGACATTTTAAAATAAATTGTCCATATCCGATCGTTAGCAAGTATCAAGGCAAAAATGTTGAATCTACGCCGAACAAATCCGAAAGCAAAAGGTTCAAGCGCAACAAAAGGAAAGCTCTCGTTAGCAACGAACCAAACGAAAATGATGATTCAGAGGAATCATCATCAAGCGATGAAAGCTCGTGTTCGGATGATGATACGGCGCTAGTATGCAAGTCAATTGAGTTGAGTACAAGTGAAGATTGTCTTATGGCTCTTGAAGCAGAGGAAGAAGAGGTAACATCTAATTCTTTCAATTCTGTTAATTCTTCTTTTTCTCGTGAATCGATTGACAGTCTAATGCGAGAATGTCAAGAGATTATGATCACTCATCCTCAACTCAAGAAGTGCAATAATATTCTAATTCTTGAAAGAAGAAATGAATAAAAAGTTGCAAGATGCTTTACTTGAAGTGAGTAAGTTGAAAAGTGAAAATATTCATCTTCAAGAAGAGTGTAAAGCAAGAGAGGTTAGAGAACATAACCTTCGGGCAACCATTGCTACGTTCACCAACTCGTCCAAAATAATGGATAAGATGGTGAACATGCAAAAGCCATCAGGAGATAGAACCGGAATCGGTTATGACTCCACATGTTCTCAAACCCCTCAAAATCTGACTAATTCTACTACTACTTTAAATAATAAAGTTCAAGTGGTAAAATTTGCTAAAAGTCAGAATAGCACGATGAGACAAGGACTTGGCTATCAAACAAAAGCAAAATTGAATGTTGAAAGGCCGAAACAACTCTACACTATGGCAAAGCAACAAAATTCTTCAAGCAAAGATATGCCAAAGAGTCAAGTGCAAAAATATTTCATAGAAAAGATGGAAGCTTTTCTAGAAATAGAGTTGGGAAATTTTATCCCACACAAAAGGATTGGTTGTGTAATAGATGTAATGCTTTTTATAGACCAAAGCAACAATCATCTTCCCAGGTGCCAAAATATAAAAATGTTTTTCAAAACCCGGCGCCAAAAACGTTTTCAAAAGTGAGTTATGATTATCGTGTCTCAAATGGTTACAAATCGCCTCATCTTAATTCAATAAGATCTAGGTGGGTTTGGTTACCTAAAATCACTAACAGTAAAGGACCCAAGCAAGTATGGGTACCTAAAGTTAATTAATCTTTTTTGCAGGATGTTTGGTACATCGATAGTGGTTGCTCACGCCACATGACTAGAATTAAATCATATCTAGTGAATTTCAAAGAAATCGATGGACCAAAAGTTATATTCGGAGGAAATCAAAATTATGCAATTACAAAAGGAGTTGGCACGATCAAGAAAAATGGATTAAAGATTGAAGATGTTTCATTCGTTGAAAGCTTGAAATTCAATTTGTTGCGCACTAGTCAATTTTGTGATAAAGGCTATCTTGTAGAATTTTCTAGAGATAATTGCCTAATAAAAAATGAGCTCACAAATGATATGGTACTCTCTGGAAAAAGATGAAAAAACATGTATGTTTTTTATTGGAGTACAAGCAAAGATTTAGCGTGCTTAATGGCCAGAAATTCGAATGAAGCAAATTGGGAATGGCACAGAAAGCTCAACCACTTAAACTTCAAGACTATCAATCAGCTTGCAAAGAAAAATCTAGTAGAAGGCTTGCCAGATATTATCTTCAAGAAGGACCAAGTATGTGATGCATGCCAATGCGGAAAGCAAATCAAATCATCATTCAAATCAAAGACACACGAGTCATCGTCAAGACCGCTAAGCTTACTACACATGGACTTATTCGGACCGGTTGATCTAATAAGTGTAAGTGGTAAGAAATATACTCTCGTTGTTGTTGATGATTTTTCTAGGTACACTTGGACCGTGTTTCTCAAGAAGAAAAATGAAGTTGAACAAGTTCTACCGAAACTGTTGAAGCAACTACAAAATGAGAAAGAATTGCAAATATCAAAAATACGAACGGATCGTGGAACCGAGTTCGTGAATGGAGTTATACAAGCTTTTTGCAATTCACATGAAATTTCTCATCAATTATCTGCCGCAAGAACACCGCAACAAAACAGTGTTGCTGAAAGAAGAAATCGGACGCTCAAAGAAGCTGCACGAGTGATGATTAGTGCAGCTGGTCTCCCAAAACGATATTGGGCAGAAGCTATCAACACTTCTTGCTACACGCAAAATCGAAGCATGATCCATAAGCAGTACAAGAAGACGCCATATGAGCTTTATAAAGGGAGAAAACCAAATATTGGTTATTTTCATATTTTTGGATGCAAATGTTTTATTCATATTAATGATAAATTGCATCTAAAAGCTTTTGATGAGTGTGCAGATGAAGGAATTTTTCTAGGATATTCAGCTACCAGCAAGGCGTTCAGAGTTTTGAATAAAAGAACAATGGTGGTTGAAGAATCCATACACGTGGTATTTGATGAAAAATCACAGATAAAAAATGACGCAATGGACGAAGAAATTACACAAAATGGTAACAAGTGTCATATTGATTTTTGTGATACTAATGATACGTGTGAAGATTATGTTTTGCAGGGAATGGATGAGTTGGAAATTAATTCTCTAGAAAATCTCATCCCTCATCCAGAAGAAGTTGGAAATTCTTTTAATAATAATTTTGGAGGTGAAGCCGCACGTGAAAATGGAGATGCAGTACGGGTTGAAGTTGGTGATCCAGTTAGTGATCAAACAAATGGATCCACCCAGTACCATGCACCCATTTGAACCAGATTTAAGATGGCTCAAAAATCACCCTCCAGAATTAATTATTGGGAATATTCATGAAGGCGTGAAACCAAGATCATCTACCATGGAAGCATTGTTCACGTGTTATCTATCACAAATTGAACCGAAAGAAGTGGACGAAGCTCTTAATGATCCGAATTGGATAGATGCTATGCAAGAAGAGCTCGATCAATTCAAAAGAAATGATGTTTGGGAACTTGTTCCAAGACCGGCGAACCACAATGTTGTAGGAACAAAATGGGTCTTCCAGAACAAAGCAAACAAAGAAGGCGTAATTGTTAGGAATAAAGCAAGGTTCGTTGCAAAAGGATACTCTCAAGACGAAGGAATAGATATTGATGAAACTTTTGCACCGGTAGCCCGACTTGAAGCAATTAGAATTTTCCTAGCCTACGCCGCACACAAAGATTTCACTGTTTATCAAATGGACGTGAAAAGCGCATTCTTTAATGGTCTACTCGAAGAAGAAGTTTATGTCGAACAACCGCCAGGTTTTGAGCTTATGCAGAATAAATTCGAAATGAGCATGATGGGTGAATTGAATTACTTCTTGGGCTTACAAGTCAAACAACTGAAAGAAGGAGTATTCATCAAGCAAGCAAAGTACACCCGCGACTTGATAAAGAAGTTTGGCCTTGATGGAAAATCATCGATCAAAATTCCAATGAGCACATCATTAAGGCTAGACAAAGATGAAGATGGAAAGGATGTCGATCAAACAAAATATAGAGGAATGATTGGTTCTCTTCTATATCTTACTGCAAGCAGGCCGGACATTTCTCATGCTGTGGGAGTGTGTGCAAGATTCCAAGCAAATCCTAAATCATGCTAGAAGCATGAAACATCCGAGAAGTTAGCTCATGCTTGAAGCATTCGAGAAGTTAGTTTATGCCTGAAGCACCTGAAAAGTTAATTCATGATCGCAATATTTATTGCATGGTCGAGAAGTATATATATACTCCAAAAGTGTTTTTGAGTGCAAAGTTATTTTTGGACGCAATTTATTATGAATGCAAAGTGATTTTACTTTGTTTTTCACTTTTTTCCTTGCTAATTTTACTACTCGAAGTGACTATTCGGAAAGTTTACTTCTCTAAGCTTAACTTTCTAATCTTACTTCTTGAAATTTTACTTTTCGAATGTTTTTTACTTTTCTGGAACTTTATTTTCTGGAGGAAATTTACTTCTCGGAGTTACTCCTCTTAGTTTGCATGCTTATTTATGGAATTTTATCTCATGCATGCAACATGACTCTCGTATGAAATTAACTGGTTGCTAATTCAAAATTGAATTATTATCAATCCTGGAAGGATTGCTATTATCAATAAATTATGATAATAATCTTTTGACTAAATTTAAGATGTCAAAATATCGAATCCCTCTCCGAGTATGGCTTAGTGCACTTCTGTGTTATTTAAGGGGTAGTATATTATACCCCTTTATAAGACTGATCCTTGACTTATGCCTTACATGATATGATTGATTTATATGTTATTAATTTGAAAGATAGAAGAAAATGATATCATATCAGTTTGCCCGAAGCAAACGAGGGAATGAATTATTTCATATCAGTTTGCCCGAAGCAAATGAGGGAGTAAATTATATCATGTGAATTTGCACGAAGCAATTCCCAAACCAGTGAGTGAACTAATGGAAAGTTGAGGATAAAGATTTTTGGGAGATCTTGAAGATCTATTTTATTTGACAAGCTTCACATATTCTCTATGATTGTTGTGTACCCCTGTAATATCATTTGATATGTATGCTTTCATATCTGATTATATATTTTCTTGTTGGGGACATCAGTTTTATATGCTATTGTGGTTATCACAATATGACCTACTGCATATCATAATTATTCCCCCTAGAACCTAGTGTTGTATTTTGGATATGAACAATGTCTTTGAACCTGGGAGTTGATAATGTTGGCCTTTGATGATTAACTAGGAATTTGGTAAGGCAACAGAGGTATAGGAAACTAGCACTATGTCGTGTTCGAACGAACACTACCTTAAAAGCTATTCCCGACTTACCACGGGTGCTTTCGACTGGTAGCACAGGCACACTCAGCTTGCACTTTGGCAAACCAATAACAGAGCTCAGACTTAATAAAATGATAGCAGGGAAAGGCTGATAGCAGGGAAAGGTGTAACACCCCGTGTTACGGCCTTCAATCCCGGATTAATTATTTAATTAATCTCGTTAATAATAATTAAATATGATTTAATTATGTTAGGTTTACCTTTAATTAATTAGTGAGGTCCACCATGAACGGTGGACCCTTGCCCGGATAAGAGTCTTAAGCCTATTAGGAATAAAGGAAGTAGACCTTTTACTATTCAGATTAGGATTAGGATTCTCTTTAATTAATATGGTCCACTATGGACCATGGACCCTTATCCCTAAAACAAGCCCTAGCCCTATAAGGAATAGAATTAGTAAACCCATACCATTCAGACCCTAACTAGGAGTCTTAAATATATAAATAGGGAACTTAGAAGGCACCTAGAATCCCCACCACATTAATCTCTCACCACCCAAGGAGTTCCAAGAATTCCCCTAGGAGAAATCAAGAAATCAAGAAAGTTTAAAGAAAGATCCTTCATAGCCAAGGAATTAATTAAGGCTAAGAGGTAACCCATGTCTCAACAAAACCTATTTTCATAGCTATGATTCCCCCTTAGGGTTTCCCCCATATTATTGTGATTGGCGAGATATGATGATAATTATTGATGTTTGATGTGATGATCCCATGAGGGATCTTGATAATCTTGATATTGGGAGATTCTTGATGATTATGGAATTCTTGATGATTATATAGAGTTCTTGATGATTATGTGTTGTTCTTGATAATTGTGTGATGCTCTTGATGTTTATGTGTTATTATTACCGAATCTTGTAATTAGAAGACGAACCGTATACTTGTTGATATAAAAGTGATTAGAACCCTAGGTTGTATCGTATGATCTTATCCTTGGATTATCGGGTGGGGAAATCGCATGTTTGGGTGTTGATTATATTAGAAAAGCATGATAGGTTATGTGACGTCGTTTCTCGTATTTGATCCGTTAATTGTCTACGTGTTAATTATTAGTTGCGTTGAAAAGTGTCTAAGCATGGTTTCGGGTTCCACAAAGGTTCCCGGGATGTTATTGTGTGAAAAGAGTCAGTGGGGGTAGGGGACCCGCCACCTACCCACGGCCGAGAAGACACCGCCCGGCAGCGGGTAGCCGGCGGGCGGGCAGCTGCCCGCCGGCGACCCGCTGCCCGGAACAGTACACTCCGGCGGGCAGCCGGCGGGTGGCCCCCACCCACTGGCTACCCGCTGGAAATCCCCCCACCTTGGGATCCCGGCTTCCCCGTTTGATGTTTCCCCTTTCCCCGTGGTGTCCCAACGGACTCCGTTTATCGTGCCTATGTCTAGTTTGATGTTTCGGGTACCGTTCGTAGGTTTATGAGTCTATTATATTGCATGCTAGTTGAATTGGTATCCCGTTGACCTAGGTGGAAGGAGTATGAACCCCTTAGGACTATTCTTAGTATGTGAGGGATCACGCATAGGTTTTGTTATGCGCTTTCTCCCCCTTCCCAATGTGTAATATGGGTTGCATGTGCTTGCTATGTGTTATGTGTGTGTGTTACCCCAATTCGGTTGCGATCGGATTGGTTATCCTGAGCTGCGGTTCAGAAGCTGGCTGCGGTCAGATTGATACTCTTGGGCTGCGGTCCACCGTTTGGTTGCGATCAAACGTTTCTATACGAGCTGCGGTTCGTCCTATTTCCTGGCTGCGGTCAGATGACATTCTCTTGGGCTGCGGTCCACTGTTTGGTTGCGATCAAACACTATGATAAGCTGCGGTTCATCGGTCGGTTGCGATCGACCCCTCCGTGTTGCGATACGGGGCAGGGTGCTGCGGGGCCGTGTCAGAGCTATATGCGCTGACCCTCATGTATGGGCGTGCGATTGGTCCTGTGGCGCCAACAAAGTGTGTTATGTGTTGTGATATGGATGAGTTGTGACTATGAGTGTCTTGGGGGATGTGACTATGGGATTCATATTGGGGATTGTTCATGTTGGGTTATGATCATTGTTTATGCTTTGCCTTATTTGCCTTATCTGTTGTGAACTGCATATGCTCGTTATAACTGTTGCTTGTGTCTGGCCTTATCTGTCGAGTCATTCCCGGTTTTAAAGCTAGAGTTCGTAGGATATATCTTCATGCTCAAAATGGTTTTCATATATCTATATATATCTCTATATGTATTGTATTTCAACGCGTTGGAGTGGGTTACCAGCATCTCTCGCTGAACAGATATATTTGGCTTTCAGGCACAGAAGATTAAGTCACTGGAGCGCGCTAGAACTTGGAGTATAGAAATAGATAGTTTTCCTTTTGGCCTGCGTGCCACGTTTACGTAATTACGCTTTGAGGATATTAGTTAGTTAGCCTGTGCACTTGGGTTCTCTAGCCCAGGTGTGGCATAGCACCCCATACGCTTGTATTTATTTCTTGGGATTTAATGAGATTCTACCTTTATTATAAGTTTAAAAAGTCTTGAAAATATGGGGTGTTACAGTAGGTTTATGCTTGGCATTTTTTGTTTGTCCAGAGGTAAGGTATTTATACTGGAGAAGGCTAACAACTTTCACTAGCATTGCTACGTTTATGGACAAGGTGGCGGAAAAAGAGATCATGCACGTTCAAGGTGGAGAACTATTTTGCGAACAAGAAGCAGTCTTATTCCACGAAAGTAGGAGAACAAAATAAAAGCTAAAAATAAATTGTTTCAAAACTTAAGCTTTTTCTATTAATGTTTTTCAACAATCCCCCACACATTTATAGAAAAGGCTTAAACCAACTAAGTCTGAGCAACACACAAAGTCGGTCTTAATGTCAGTGATTTAAATTCTTGAATTGACACGTAGTGACACTGAGTAATTTTCCTCCCGAGAGTGAAACAAGTCTTGAACTCTTCGTTTGGACAAATTTTGAACTCAAATGCACACACCAACCCTTTTAACACACATGGGTCAATGCCTTGACCACCGAGCCTTATTCTGTCAAGTCTACCCCAACATAGACCACTCTTTTAGAGCTACAGAATCAACAGGACTTACATCATTTACTTATGTGAGTCTTTCCACAACCTCGTCATGAATTCCTCACCTCACCGAACTCAAGCCCATTTCCTTTGACATCTCAAGGATGGCTTTTCGGTTTAGTCCTTTTGTGAGAGGATCTGCAATATTCCTCTCGGACTTCACATATTCCATCATAATTACTCCGGTTGTAATTAACTGTCGTACAGACTCATGTCTGGCTCTTATATGCCTTCTTTTCCCATTATAGGCACTATTTTTCACAACACGAATGGCCGTTTGCGAATCACAATGCAACGGCACAGAAGGTGTTGGACACCCCCACAAAGGTATGTCTGCCAACAAGTTCCTTAGCCATTCTGCTTCTTGGCTTGCTAGATCAAGAGCTATGAACTCAGCTTCCATAGTTGATCTAGCTATGCACGACTGTTTAGTTGATTTCCACGACACTGCTGCTCCACACATAGTGAACACATATCCGCTAGTGGAGCTTGCATCATCACCTTCATTTACCCAGTTCGCATCACAGAACCCTTCCATCACTGCTGGGAATCCTACATAGTCAAGACCCCAGTCCAGAGAGCCTCTGAGGTATCGCAGTACCCTATTGAGCGCATCCCAATGAGCTTTACCTGGGTTGTGAGTATAGCGGCTGAGTCTATTCACTGCAAAGGCAATATCAGGTCTAGTATAATTCATTAGGAACATTAAACTTCCAATAATTTTGGCATATTCTCCTTGAGATATACTTTCCTCCTTATTTTTAGCCAACTTGATACTTGGATCGTAAGGGGTTTTAGCCGGGTTCACATCAAAACTATTGAACTTCTTTAATAGTTTTTCAGTGTAATGACTTTGAGCCAAATGATAACCTTTAGTGGTTTTTGTAACCTTTACCCCAAGAATCACGTCGCCTTCCCCTAGATCCTTCATATCAAATTTGGTACTCAAGATCCTTTTAGTTTCAATGATTGTGTCAATATTTGAACTAAATATCAACATATCATCTACATAGAAACATATAATCACAACTGTAGACTCAATCTCTTTCGTATATAGGCAAGCATCTGACCAGTTAGCAGTGTAACCTAGGTCTAATAAAGTGTTGTGGAACTTTTCGTACCATTGTTTAGGGGCTTGCTTTAAACCATATAAAGACTTTTTGAGTCTACATACCTTTCCTTCTTGACCAGGTTCGGCACACCCAGGAGGCTGCTCCATGTAGATTTCTTCTTCCAAGTCACCATTAAGGAATGCAGTTTTTACGTCCATCTGGTGAACTAGCAACCTGTGCATTGAGGCTAATGCAAACAAAACACGAATGGTAGCTATTTTTGTTACTGGTGAATAGGTATCAAAGTAATCTTCACCAAACCTCTGAGTATAGCCTTTGGCTAAAAGTCTGGCTTTAAACCTTTCAATGGACCCATCTGGTCTTAATTTCCTTTTAAAGATCCACTTGCAGCCTACTGGTTTACACCCTTTTGGAAGATCTACTAAC
The DNA here is from genome assembly GCF_001879475.1 of Ipomoea nil. NCBI lineage: Eukaryota > Viridiplantae > Streptophyta > Magnoliopsida > Solanales > Convolvulaceae > Ipomoea > Ipomoea nil. Next base: position 5,383,070 of record NW_017616704.1, on the reverse strand, counting down.
TCCCAAGTGAGATTTGACTTAATTGAGTCTAACTCACTCTTTATTGCTTCTTTCCACAATGTGCAATCAACAGATCTCATAGCCTCGTCAACATTTTTAGGCTCTTCTTCTAAAACTAACTGACAAATAAAATGATCACATATTTCATTTATATCTTGCAATTCAGTCATGTAAGTAATGAAATCTGAACCAAAACTTTTCTCAGTTCTTGACCTTTTACTTCTTCTAGGTTCACAAGAATCATCTAACGAATTAGTAAAAGGAAGACATGTAGGTTCACCAAATTGATAGTTATTATCAATTAGGTTATGAGCATTTTTCAACGGAAATATGTTTTCGAAGAACACAGCATCTCGTGACTCACATATAGAGCGATCCTTTAAACACATAAATCTGTAGGCAGCGCTGTTTTCAGCATAGCCCACAAGTATGGCATCTACAGTTTTAGACCCTATGTTGGGTCTTTTGAAGGATGGAAGTCCCACTTTGGCTAGGCACCCCCACACTTTGAGGTATTTTAAGTTGGGGGCATGCCCTTTCCACAGCTCATAAGGGGTTTTCTCAAACCCTTTGTGAGGAACCCTGTTCAAAATGTGATTAGATGTTAACACAGCTTCCCCCCACAGGGAGTCTGGAGCACCTGCACTGATTAGCATTGCATTGAGCATTTCTTTTAAGGTTCTATTTTTCCTTTTTGTTATTCCATTTTGCTGTGGGGTGTAAGGAGTCGTTACTTCATGAATAATTCCAGACTTTTCACACAAGTTTTTCAAAAATTTTGTTTCATATTCACCTCCCCTATCAGAACGAAGCCTTTTGATTTTCTTATCTAGTTGATTTTCTACTTCTGATTTAAAAATCAAGAACTTTTGTTCTGCTTCATCTTTTGTTCTTAACAGGAAAACTTTTGTAAAGCGGGAAAAATCATCAATGAAAGTTATATAATACCGCTTGCCACCTCTACTTTCAGTACTTTTAAAGTCAGCCAGATCAGAATGTATCAATTCTAAAACTGAAGTAGAACGTGAGTTTACAGCAGAAAACGATTTTCTAGCAAACTTAGCTTCAACACATACTTCACATTGGGAATATGAATCAGTAGATATATTTGGCAATAAATCAATACTTTTTAGTCTATTTAAGCAGTTTAAGCCAATATGACCTAGTCTACCATGCCAAATATTTACTGAGACAGAAAGGTAAGCGGAAGAAGCATTATTATTGTTTGGTCCATGCCAATTAACAACATCATGATATGGTTCAGATCTAACTACGTTTACATCCAGCACAAAGAGGCCATTACGTAAATATCCCTTCCCAAGGTATTTTCCCCCTCGAGTCATGACCAGACGGTTAGACTCAAAAACTAACTTAATCCCGGCCTTGTTCAACAACGCTCCAGAGATTAAATTTCTACGAATGGTAGGAACAAACAACACATTTTGTAGGAGCAGTTTCTTCCCAGAAAATAACATAATTTCTACTGTTCCACTACCCCTTACCTCAGAAACGCTAGAGTTCCCCATGAAAACTTGTTCTCCTTTAGTTGACACGAACTCCTTGAACATTTCTTTGTTGGTGTAGAAGTGACGGGAGGCTCCAGTGTCTACCACCCATTCTGCTTGATGTTGTATTATGTTGGCTTCAGTAATAACAGCTGCAATTACCTCGGTATCTTCAGCATTCTCAAGTAAATTAGCTTGACTTCTTGGTTCAGCATTATTTGCCTTCTGGGAATTCTGATTTTGAATTCCTTTGCAACAATAGCACTGTGTTGCACGATGGCCTTGTTTCCCACAAACGAAGCATCCACCACTTTTCCCCTTTTTCTGAATTTTGTCATTTCTGAAGTGGTGATCATTGTTGTTGGGCTTGTCATTCTTTTTATTATTATTATTATTTTTGTTTTGACCTCCATGCTTTGCCATGTTCTGATTGAAACTAGATTCAACAATATTAGCTTTAAAGTTTCCAGGGTAGATAACCGACCTGTTTTCGCGAATTGAGGCTTCAATATTGATGGATTTCACCAATTCCTCCAACGTAGTTGCTTTTGAATGATGCTTTATTTTGTTTTGGAAACTTTCCCAGGAATCAGGTAATTTTTCTATTAAAGCATCACACAGGAATGTATCATTTACCTGGGTACCTTCTGAGAGCATATTTGTGACCAAATTTTCATATTCATGAACTTGCTCCAACATTGGTTTTGAGTCTGTCATTTTGAAGTTGAGCCATCATGCAACAGCGTATTTGCGACGTCCGGCATCATCCGAACCATACTTGTTATGTAGAAGATCCCAAATTGTTTTTGCGTACCTTTGTTTAGAGTAGAGATCAAAGATGGAGCCTACCATGTTTTGCAGTATAGTTGCACGGACATATTTGTTGTCCTTGTCATATTTCATGCGAATTTCTTCAGTGATTGAAACTTCCTTTGCAGTGGATGCTACAGTGGCAGTACTCTTGTCCGAAGCTGTGGTTTGCGACTCTAAAGGCTGAAGGGCAGTGGACGTGGACTGCTTTGTCGAAGCTGATGAAGTCTGGACAAGAAATGGTGCAGGGTCTTGAAGCAGCACGTAATCCGTCTCAGTCTGCTCGAAGTGCATGAAAATCTTTGCTGACCATCTGCGAAAGTTGAGGCCATTGAGTGGCTCAAGTTTGGCAAGATCAAGAGCGGGTTTGGTTATAAGTGAAGACATTACCATTGGGAATATAGCTTTTAACTGTTGTATTTTGGATATGAACAATGTCTTTGAACCTGGGAGTTGATAATGTTGGCCTTTGATGATTAACTAGGAATTTGGTAAAGCAACAGAGGTGTAGGAAACTAGCATTGTGTCGTGTTCAAATGAACACTACCTTAAAAGCTATTCCCGACTTACCACGGGTGCTTTCGACCGGTAGCACAGGCACACTCAGCTTGCACTTTGGCAAACCAATAACAGAGCTCAGACTTAATAAAATGATAGCAGGGAAAGGCTGATAGCAGGGAAAGGTTTATGCTTGGCATTTTTTGTCTGTCCAGAGGTAAGGTATTTATACTGGAGAAGGCTAACAACTTTCACCAGCATTGCTACGTTTATGGACAAGGTGGCGGAAAAAGAGATCATGCACGTTCAAGGTGGAGAACTATTCTGCGGACAAGAAGCAGTCTTATTCCACGAAAGTAGGAGAACAAAATAAAAGCTAAAAATAAATTGTTTCAAAACTTAAGCTTTTCTATTAATGTTTTTCAACACCTAGTACGTGGTATAAAACCAAACATTTCCCATCTGCATTTTATTCACAGTGTGCAGTTTTTTTCCTATATCACCACCAAAGCGTACCTTTGTGGGCATGTATATGTTGATTATAAACCTCCATCTGTTATTTAAATTCTTAGAGCCCATGATAAGGGATCAATATATAATTAGGTACACCAACTGCACACTTTATGTAGATCATTTCACGGCATTAGGGGGAGATAAGAGCTCAAATTTAATAGAATGCCGAGAAATTCTATGGATGATTGGTGAAAAAGATCTTCAATATTTAAATCCACGTACTAGGTAGACTGAACTAGAAGTTCAGAAGAAGTAAACTGAACTAGAAGTTCAGAAGATAATTAATCTGCCAATATATATATATTGATCATAAAAAGAGTGACTAGGTCCTATATATCTTCCCCGACTTGGACCATATGTATCTACCAATGCTCCTTGACGCCAGAAGCGTGGGGACATGTTGGTATAATCCGCAGAAAGCTAAATCTAGTAGAAAATGGTGTCACTCTTGAAATCGCTTAAAGAAGTATGTCGTGAAGACATTCGTCCAAAAGGCGAAAACCCCAGTAAATTTATAGGTGCACCCAGAATCATAATACTGGGGATGCGGAACGACCAGATAAAAATATCTTTGGGAAATGGCTAGAGTCTGGTTGAATTAGAAATCGCCATTATTTTATGGGAGAAATTTATGAAAAATGTTATAGTTGTCGACAACACAATTGCCTTATAAATTGCTCTCAATATATGAGAATCTGGATCCAGAGCTAGGCACCAGTAGTGCCCTAATTTTTTTAATGTATAAAAGAGCAATTAAGGCATGTACAGCTCAGCTCGCTAAAACTGTAATCTCTTTATAACACATACACCATTTAATGTTAACCCTGTAGGTTACAAATGGGTGTTTGTACGAAAGAGAAATACAAACAATATGGTGGTATGATATAAAGCGAGACTGGTAGCTTAAGGGTTTACGCAGAGACCCTGAATTGATTTTGATCAAATACTCTCTCCCACAACATACGACATTACGTTCCACAAATTAACATTATTGGCAGTGAATTATGAATTTAGATATGCAGTTGATGAACGTCATGACCGTAATTTACTGGTCATTAGACGCTAATATTTATTTGTAAATCCCCGATGGATTCAACACTTTTGGAATGTGGAAAGTGAAAATCTCAACGTGTATCATTAAACTACTAAAGTCTTTGTATGACTTGAATATTATTGACCGAGTGTTTTCCTCCCGAAGAAAGAATGTATAAATAATATGTACCATTATGTGTTCGTTAAAGAATTGCTAATGGAGTTATTTATTTATCATCTTAGTCGATATTGACGGTTTAAATATCATTGAAACACATAGAGAGCTTGGTGATATCAGCCCATACCAAAACATGGAGTTTTAAAATAAAAGACTTGGAAATCCAAGTATTGTCTCGACCTGAAGATCGAGCTTCTCCTTGAAGAAATTTTATACACTAGTTATCCTACTTGAAAAATGTCATAAAGATGTTTTATATGGATTAGTATTATTTACTTATCACACAAACGGTTGTCTAATAATCTCTTGAAGTAGATAAATGACCATTTAGACTCGAAGATGATAATGAGGATATTTAGGGACTGGAAGTCCATTACTTCATTCCAATTGGAGCATTATTATTGAACTAGAAGTTCCATAATCACATCAGGCCTAACATTGAATTTGCGATGAAATTGCTAGCAACATTTAGTGTTTCCCCCTACAATGAAAATTGGAATGGTATTTAACATATCCTCCAGCACCTTCGAGGTACAAGGATTTTGACGTTTATGTAAGAAACCAATATGCGGTTTTGATGGGCTACTTGGGCACTAGCTCTTTTATTTGATCCCTATGATGTCAAGTCCAAAACTGGTTATGCTATATTTTTACCCCCAATGTCCCATATGAGGACAAATAAGATTGTGTTGCACAAGCAAGTAATATGTTTGTTAAGGGGAACCTTACAAAACATATTGCACCTAAATCCTTCTACACACATGAACTCCAGAAGAGTGGTAAAATTCTTGTTGAGAAAGTTTGCTCTAATGAACAATCTTGTAGATATGTTCACTAAGTCTCTGCCTACATCCATTTTTGAGTAATATGTTCATAAAATTGGGATGCGTAGGCTTAGGAGATTGTCATCTTCAGGGGGAGCGACAATCCCTAGCTGCACTGGAATGGGCAATCTAGAAGGCTTTTGAAATCCTGAAGATTATGCTCCAAAAGCATATGGTTGTACTCTTTTTCCCTTAGCTAAGTTTTTTCCCCACAGGGTTTTCTTAGGCTAAGGTTTTTAATGAGGCAACCGATGTTGGTGCACTTGAGTGGATAGTCCTGAAAACCCTTGAAATCTTGAAGATTATGCTCGGAAGGCTTATGGTTGTACTCTTTTCCTTAGCTAAGTTTTTTTCCCACTGGGTTTTCTTAGGCTAAGATTTTTAATGAGGCAACCGGTGCAACACATGGTTTGACATACTTCGTGTACTCTTTTCCTCGTCTAGGTTTTTCCCACTGGATTTTTCTAGCGAGGTTTTTAACGAGGCATGAGTATAGTTATTTAATGGCCAAGGGGGAGTGTTATAATTATTTAGAATAATGGCCATTAAAATATAAGTCACTTCATTTGCCTTCCATTAAATCTATTGTTTATGATAAGGAGTTGAAAGGTTGTATGGATTGTTATATAATGGAGTGAAGGCTAATGAAATGAAATACACATATTATTGTGCTAAATGCTTCTTGTTGTTCTTCTTCTTCACTTTGTCTCTCTTCACGTACATAAACATACATATACATACGTACCTCCGTGTGTATAACTATGCAACATCACGCGATAACTAACGAGTTGATAGGCCAAATTACAACAAAAAGCATATATTAAAGGTTGGATATAGCATACTATTAACTCATAGTCTTATAGAAAATATCATTCATTTTTTTATCCTTAGGCTAATTTTGAATTTTATAGCCTATTTAGAAAGCTTGTTTGGTTTCTCATTTAATTTTGAGAATACTTTATTCTTATTTTTCACTTGGGTCATTAAAGTATGGATTCCACCATTTTGATTGATATTTCAATAATAATTGTAGCTCCTTTTTGGGTTTATAACATGTTTATTAAGTTTTAATTATTACTAACTACCATATTTTGGTATTCATTGTTGGTAATAATATTAAGTTTTGGGTTTATTTCAGTACTAGACCATTTTTTTTCAATGTTATATTACACTTAGGCCATTGAGGTTTATGAGCCTAATTTGAGTGATTAAAGCTATAATTATTGTCTTGACCTGTTTTGAGATATTAAGGATTTAAGAAAAGCATATGGTTATGACAATTTAATATTATTTTATTATTTTCATAATAATTTAGATTATGATGTTAAGAATCATATTTTGATATTTTGAAATTCTTTTGAATTTGCTTGTTTAAAACTTTTATGGTAATAATGATGATATTATGTAACATATAATAATAATTATGATTGTCATTATTATAATTAAATGTTGTTCGGTTACAATTAAGAAAATTGATTATTCTGTTATTACTATTATTATGTAATAATTATTAGAATTATTATAGTAATAACGATTATTGATTTTGAATCAATGGATCAATGTTTTGTGCCGTTACTATCATCATTTGGTTTTGGATTATGATCCCCACTGATTGAGTATGAATATTCAATTTTATATTCATATTTTAGGTTTGTTTTATGCATATAATGAAATTAAGTGCATAATATTATGGTTTAAATTATGCAATTTAGTTTGTGAGAATTTAGTCTGTAAATGTCAACATATCTTATGGTTTTGATATGGTTAGAATTTACAATTTTATGTAGTTCTCCGTTCTCGTAAAGGTTTACTATATGCATTGAATCATTTTTGTAATGGGCCTACAAGTTAAAAACTTTTCAATAATTGAAAAGTATATGGTTATTATAAATTATTATTCAAATTTTATAATCTTTCAAGTTTTGGATTTATGTTGTTACTAGTAATTCACTCGCGCGATGCACGGGAAAAAATTAAGTTATTATAAATATAAATAAAAAAATAGAAAAATTAAAATATTTTAAATTATTTAATATAATAATATTTTTGAGCTTCCATTGGTCAAGTATTTATTATTTTTATAGAATACAAAATTACAATTAAAATTATAATTTTAATTTTAATTTTAATTTTGTATGGTTAATATAATCTCTAATTATGTGCATATTTAAATAAACTTATAGAGAGAATTTACATAATTACATTAATTTATTCTTAATTGTATTTCATCTATATTATAATTTTCACAATACGAATAATAACTAAGATAATTACATTTGGAAAGCAAATTTCAAATTTTGTATGTGTAAATTTAAACTCTAATTGAACACATTTTTTATATGATTATATAATATATAGCTATTTTATTTTTCAAAAGTATCTTTTTTTTTATGATTATATAATATATAGCTATTTTATTTTTTAAATGTTGTGCTTTTTTTTTATTTTATAATAAAGGATGTTGTGGCATTAATTGTAACATTAATTATTTCCCAAACCATATAGCTTTATTATATAAAGGATTTGAATAATAATTTTATAGCTCATTTAAATTGCTTTTATATGGTGTACAATTTATTTGGATATGAACATATTGAATTTCACATATAATTGTTCACTAGCATATAACATTATATTTTCTAGTTATGTGAATTTAATTATGCCTTTGGAATTGCATAAGATAGGAATTATAATAATTCCTTGTTAAGGTGAACTTTGTGTGTAGAATAATAAACGGTAGTGCATTATGTTTAAGCACCTTTAGACCATTTAGAATGTTCACTTGAGATTAAAAGTCTTTAGAGTAATAAATAGATTCAAAACTCAATCCGTAAATTATATCAAAATCATAACATACTTCCATCATACTATACACAAATTCCCAAAACAAAAAACTTTAGCTACATGGGCATCAACAACATTTCATACTTTCAAAAGCACCAATCATTCCTTAACATATGATGCATTGGCAACCTACAACCACTATTATAACCCGTGGCAAAGGTCATTATCGGCATAATGGTTTAGAAAGACTCGACGATTCGGAATGAGTCAGGCTCGACGATTCAAAATGAGCCGAATGGAACGTTCCAACAAATAATTCAAAAGACTCGACGATTCGGAATGAGTCAAGCTTGACAATTCGGAATGAGCAATTAGGAACGTTCCAAAACGAACAAAACAAACAACAAAATGTAGGTTGCCTCATGAGTTTGACCGAACATTCAAAATAGTTCTTATAATCAAATAGCCCGATGTAGCAAAAATCATTTCTTTAAAAATCACATAACAAAGTACATAATTTATTGTACAGAGTCTTTCAAGTCACATATTTTCTCAAGATACATAATATTTCCAATTATGGATAATAAATTTATCAAACTAAGAATTATGCAAGGTATAAACCCTTCCCAAAATAATAATTTTCTTAGTATGTACATAACTCTTTAAATAAAATCGTGGAATAGTTTATTAAACCAAAATAGTTTCAAAAGAGTTGAAGTAGTTTAATTGTAAAGAACTTAAGTTATTAAATATAAAGTGAAGTGAAGGGTTTAAGTCTTACTCTAAACATAGTAGAAATCATTTTACAAATCTAATATGTACATATGCAAAATAACCATACAAATTGCTAAGAGGTGGAATTGAACCGAAGTTCACCTACTTACACAACAACACTCTTGCCAACCCACCATCTCTACACATTATAATAATTTTAGTACGAAACTTTACTTAATCCGAACACAGTTCTAACATAACCAAAAACAATTTCAGTCTAGACTCTAAAATATATAGCAATTTATGTCCAAACTTCATAAATCATGGCTTAGCATTTTCAGACCCAAAAACATATCATAGCCCAAAATATTTTTAACTCACCCGAAAATGGGTATTCAAAGTAGTAGAGATTTCAAAATAGGTTATATATATGGGTTTTGCAAAATAAGGAGAGAAGAGTTAACCACTTACCTAAAAACATCCAAATCTTAGCTATTAAGCTCGCCCAAATACTCCTTGTCAAAATCCCTAACATTTTCAAACATTAATCTTAGGGCTCAAATGATAAACCCAACTAAAAAAAGAGTGAAATATGGAGGTCAAACTTACCTAGAACACTCCAATAACTTGAGACCTAAGCTTGAAGAAGATGGATATCAAAGCTTCAAGATTTTTCTTTTCCTCTATCTCTCTAGTTAGCTCCCCTTATCTTCTTTCAAAAGAAATGTTTATTCAAGACCAAAGTGGTTCCTTAACCTTTAAGGGTAAAGAGGGGTAATTTAGTAAATTCATCCAATATCAATTTTAATAACCTTTGACTTGTTGACCTATTTTAATAGCATAGGTATATTTTTATTTCTAAGATAGTGGGTATTACACTAACTCCCCACTGTTATGATGAGAACAGACGTGAATGATGATAACAGACGTGAATGATTGAGAATGACATAAGACAGCTTCCAGTATTATTATGAAACTCTATTTTCTTGAGGGTGAGAGTATAGATATAATGATATACATAACTATTTGAGAAACATTTTTACTATAATGCTTACATTTTCATATGAATACAACTAGAACGCGGTGACTATTTAATCATTCAAGTTTAGTTATCATGGTAGTATAAGTTAGCATTATATTTATCTCTTTACTTGTGCTATTTAGTATGAACTACCCATATTTACTCATTCTCATTTAATTGTATTTATGCATGTATATTTACTTAGTGAGTATTTGATAATTGTATAATCATGAGTGTGAGTTGTGTCTACATATGATTTATATACTTATATATATGTATATATGTGGGCTTAGCTATACCTATATTCTATTGATTACTTGATTTACATCTCTATGATCCTATGTGTTATATGTTGATGTCAAACAAACTATTTTCCAAACCTATATATCTATACTTATGTTACAGGGTTGAGTGGTTTATACTTAGCATTATATGCTAACGGGTTGTTTTCCGTGTTTTCTTGATAACCCCTTTTAGGTTTGGAGTAATGTTTGTTGAGAGCGTGCCTTGAGGAGCTAAATAGATAATATCTGTTATTTATAGTTCCTTGTAGGTAGCCCTTTTCATTGCCCTGCTTCCGATGTCAAGTATTCTGGATATTTGTGGGTTTAGTCTTGATGTAACTTAGACTACCTATTTGTTTTGCTGGTGCTAGAGCACCTGAGTCTGTGAACCCTTATTTTGTTGGATGTTGAGTATTGACTCTAGTAAGTTTAGCCTTGTAGTCATCTTAGTGTGGGTGGTTGCGGCGATATCATTCCCCTTGATGTTTAGAGTATGGATTTGATTATATTAATCCAGCATTTATGTCATAATTCTTATCCTTAAATGTATGATTTATACTAGGCTTGTAAGTATGATTTCGGGGGTGTTACACTCTATTTTCTCTTGTTGTGCATTCTTCTCTCTCTTCTCTAATTTTTTGTTTTTGTTTTTGTTTTTGTTGTTGTGTTCTTGTTCTCTTGTGCAATGCTCTTGTAAGACTTGTAAAAACTTTGTTACTTCTGGCTCATCTTCCTTCACATCTTCATCTCCTTTTATAGTTGTAGTTTTGAAATTGTCTGTTGGAAATAAACAATTTCAAATTCAAAATTTGAACTTTGATCTGATTGTAGTTGATTTGATGTGTTGAATTTTTAATGCTGCAAATATCATATGTCAAGATAATGTTTTTGACTTTGTGAGATTTTTTCCTAATCTTGCAAGTAATCTCCCGATCTTGATTTAGTGTGGTTGTAGCTTGTCGGTGGATTATGGCTACCTCCAACGGTCTTCAAAAAATTCTCAATTGATCAACTTCATTGTCTCTTTAATTTCTAGCTTATAATTTTTTCATTTGACTTCCTTGGATCACACATGAGCTTAGCTGATCTTCTCTTGCAAAAATCGTGGTTTTTCTTCCTGTTTAAAGTTGTGGCTTTTTCTTCATAAAAGCATGACCTCTTCTTTTGGATAAACAGTAGTTTTTTTTCCTTAATAAATAGTGTGACCTCCCCTTCTTTTCAATACGTAGACAATAGCTTTTCTTTCTTAATAAATAGTGTGACCTCCCCTTCTTTTCAATACATAAAGAGTAGCTTTTCTTCCTAAATAAATATCAATACATAGTGTGACATGCTTTTCTTTTCAATACATGATATTTTCATCCTTGCTAATACTTTTGCTACTCCTTTAAAACTAGTATGATACTCGTGCGATGCACAGGATGAATATTGTGTAATTATGTGAAAATTTTAAGAGATGATGTAATATATAAAAAGTTGGAACAGAAATATAAAATAGAAAATAGAAACAATAAAGAAATTACTTTAACATACAATATAGAAAAATAAGAGTGACAAAATTACAAATTATTGAAAACTTCGTGGTATATCACGTTGGTTGTTGATGTAATAGAGGAACTTGAGTTCTTGGCAATCAATATTTTAAGACCATCTGGGTTGTTAACTCGAGAAGCAACCACGTACAACTGACCATGCACAAAAACTGGTTTTTTAAGTAACAATCCTACATGTGATAATGTTTGATCTTAACTTTTTTTTAATAGTCATTGCATATGATAACATCAATGAGAATTGTCTTTGTTGAAGCTTGAATGGCAACCTGGTATCAGATGGTGACATTGACATTCTAGGGATCAACACTTTTGTTCCTTTTTAAAGTTAATGAATGGTTTGGTACACCTGAAGCTCTAATGTCGTTCAAAAATTTCGGTGTGTGTACATCACCCAGTATTCCAACGTCTGCATCGGCTTTGCACATTGTTTCACAACTAAAATATGTTATACTTTCAGCCGTATGCAACTCACTCATATGTTGAACATTTTTGCACGACAAAACTGAATGAGTCAAACAATTGGATTAGGGTTGTCATAATTGACATGCTGTAATAGTTGATCAACATATTGCTCCCAAAATGTGCAAGGTAAACGTCTCTCTCTGAAATAAGAAAAAAAAAATTGTTATAAGGCGTACACACATTAAGAACACACATATAATCCATGATTAAGTGTAAAGTTGATTAATATAACATGACTTACTCATGATCCTGAAGAACAAAGTGGATGAACTTGGTCTCCCGTCCATTAATTATGGTTGTACGTGGAGATTCAATCGAGACAACAGAACCAACCAAATCTATAGAGATTTATCATCATAACAATAACTACTATTATATATATATATATATATATATATATATATATATATATATATATATATATATATATATATATTATATACTTGAAATGATAAATGAAATGAGGACCGTATATAAGTATTACTAAATAGTTTGGAAGCATTAATTTGGATAGGACTAAGTTGATCGAAAGCTTTCAACATGTATGTCATGTTTGGAAAGTCGTCGTTGTTATACTGAAAGACTTTTGTAGAATGCATGAACATGATATTGTATCTGTGGTGCGTAGTTTTGTATCTCATGTCATTTGTTGCAACGATAAAGTTTTTAATGGAGTAAAAAAGACCCTCAAAAAAGATTTTTTTTTTTTTTTTAATTCATCAACTTGAGCTTTATTTTTTATTTTTTATTGTTGCATGTATACGCGTAACCTAAATTAGCAAAAAGTAAAAATTTATGAAAATCTATATTATAATAGAATATGAAATACATGAATATGTGTTATATAACAAACATATTAACATGTGAATTATAAAACTAAAATTAAGAAAAATATATATTGGTATTGAATATATTGAAGTAATATATATATATATATATATATATATATATATATATATAACAATAATAGTAACTAATATTATATTCTTCTTTTACTCAACATGTTAAATTACATGAATCTATTTATAAATTAATATGAATACAATAAATATTTTCACATTTGGAGGAAAAGATTTTGAGACAATTATTTTGCTTTAATATAATAATAATAATAATAATAATAATAATAATAATATATAGAAGCGATTGTTATGAGTGAGAATTTAACCTTACACCTTCTACTTCAAGCTTTGCTAACACTATTTCTCAAAAAATTCCTCAGAGACATTAATACATTTCTATAACGAAATTTTGGAGTTTCTAATTTTTAAAGCTAAAATACACTTTGACTCATCAAGCTCTAAATACAATTATTCCTAACAAAACCCCATAGTTTTGTTTTTAAAATTTGTCAACCAAAATACTAACTATGATTTTGATTCTCATTCCTGGACCCTGGTATGTAAATCCATGAACCAAACATACCCTTATTAGCTTTTATTATTAGAGATATGTGTGTGTATCTAAATATATTCATACAAAATTTAAAATTTACATCTTTTGATTTTTAAATATAATTCCTTTTATTATTGCTCATGTTGTTAAAATTATAATAATATATATGAAATACAAATAGGAATAAATCAAAATTGGTTATGTAAATTTTATTTATAAATTTATTTAAATATGTCATAATTAATTATGGATTACACTAATTATACAAAATTTTAATTTTGTATGCTATGAAAATATAATAATGATCAAATATATGTGAAGTCCAATTATATATATATTTTTAATATTTTTTAATTTTAATTTAAATTCATGATAACATTATATAATTAATTCCATTTTTTATCTTAAATTTATAGGTGACAGTTTACTTTGAATCATTTTTCAGAACATTCGCTTTTGATCCTAGTATTATTGTGGTATGATCAATTTTGGTCATCCATCAACAAAATTGTTGAAATGTCGTTAAATACAAGATAATTTTGATATCTTTTATACAAATTGAGTTGATCCGCTATATTTTTATTTCTATTTTTTTGAAAAAAATTAATAATTAAAGATCTAAATGCGCTTGTATTTTGTAAAATTTAAACGGTTTTATTGATGCAAGATTAAAAATAGTCATGTTATAATAATACTAGAATTAAAGGATAAAAGAAATGTTTAAAAAAAAAAAAAAACTAAAAGTGAATTACCATATATAAATTTATTATGGCAAAAAAGAGAATTAAGTCATTATATGTTCGGTGCAGTAAAACATTAGTTTGGGTTAGAAATAGTAGAGAGTTGAGAGGAAGTGACACAGAGCCATACAATCAGTGTAGCGGAGGGGCCAACACACCTCACCACACCACCGAATACACATTTTTACATTTTACAAACAATCTATCCACCATGACCATATAATATAAATATAAATATTTACACACTATATATACGTACATTATATAGGGGAGTCCCTGTTTTCATCGATTTTCGAATTTTACCCAGTGTTTCTTCTTCATCTCCTTCATTATAGCCTTCGCCTTATCACCAAACAAACAACACAGGATAAAGGTGACCAGACAAAGAAGGTTTCTTTTTCTGTTTCTTTTTTCTTCTTCTTGGTTTTGGGTATTCTAGATTGTTATTTTTACTGCGTTTTTTTGTTTTGTGTATTTTTTTTTCCAGGTTTTTTGAGCCGGAAAATGGTAGGCTGAAGATCTGGGTTTGATCGGCGAAATCGATTTGTTCTTCCGATGTTTTGATTTTCATTGGATTGCTCTCCGATCTTCTGGCTTTTGCGGTTTCTGAGGTACGATCTGTCTTCCTTTGATTTTCTTGATTTTCTTTTTTTTTTTTTTTTTGTTTATTATCCTTTTTCTGGTGTGAATGGAATGTACGGAGAATCTTGTGTGTTTGTAGCTTGTGCGATGTTAAGCTCCGGTACTTGGGATTAGATTTTTGTTTTCTAGTAGATTCTTAATCCGTTTGAGTTTCTATTTCCTTGCTTTGTTAATCAGGATTTCTTGATGGATTTTATTCCTTTTTTTTATTTGCAAGTTAAGTTGAATTGATTTCTTTTGTTGAACTGCTAATTTTGTAACTTACTCGGTTTCACATAGTACAAACTTCCATTCAAAATGAATTTCATTTATTGAAGAGAACTTTCAGACATTGAAAAGTTATGTTTCTGATGTTCATTAGCTTTAAATGTCAATTTATTTGTGGAATATTGAGTTTTAAAGCAAAATATTCCAAGAGGAGGATTAATGCCTCAATGTTTGTTGTTTTTTCCTCTTAGGATATCACTGCTTTTGAACTATGAACACTTTTGGAATTATCTGTCTACTGATAACTGCTCTCTTTGCCTTTGGAATTTTTTGTTTTGCTTTGCAACCTCACATTCATGAATGTCAGTGCTTAAAATATGCCATTTTTACTATTTTTGGGCATATAATTTCCTCCTAAGGTTATGATGGTGCGCTCCTTGCTTAGTAGGTTTGTTAGAGAAGATTCTGACGGCAAGGCTAGTGACCAGAGTGGAATGTGATTTGCATGGGTGACGATGCCAGAGTTGCGTAGTGGAGCACGGAGATCAAAACGGCTTGGTGATCTCCAGCCTGCCCCTCAACCCACAGGACAAGAAGAGAACTTGGCATTACCTACACAGAATAGAACTAGAAGGAGAGGTGGTGGGGGAAGGGGAAGAGGTAATGCAGCGGCTGTAGCAAAAGGGCCTTCAACAGGAGTTCGTGGGAGGCCAGCTGCTGCTGGTAGAGGCAGGGGGGTTAGGTTGATAGATTTAGACCCAGAGCCACCTTTCGAGGCTCCTCAAGCTGTTGCAGTTGGGGTCAGGGAACCAGCTTTTAATAGAATTGAAGGTGCTGCTGACAAAGATATTGCAATGGATGGTGGCAGTGCAGATAAAATAGTGGGAGTTGAAGAAGAAGGAAATACAACTCCTGTACCTGACAAGGTATCTTTCTGTTTGTTTCTTACCCTTTATGTTATTTTGCTATTAATAGAAATAAAGCTATAATGATTAGTTCCCTGCATAGCTAGCACTCTTTCCTATGCATTTATTTATTATTGTTTTTCTTTTAAATATTTTAGGAATGTTATTTATGCCTTTTGTTTGAGTCTTTTTTGTAATTTGTTTTCCTTTTACAGTTAAAGAGTTTTTACGAGTCTTTTTATGACTGGTTGCAGGTGCAAGTGGGCAATTCCCCTCAATACAAGACAGAAAGGAAGTTAGGTAAGGGTGGGTTTGGCCAAGTCTATGTTGGCAGGAGATTGAGTGGTGGCACAGAGAGAACAGGACCGGATGCAGTTGAGGTATATTTCTCACTTTATTAATGTTTCTGAGAGTAAAGACATAATAACTGGAATAAATGACAGTATAATTCTTTCTTTAGGTTGCATTGAAGTTTGAGCACCGGAATAGTAAGGGTTGCAACTATGGCCCTCCGTATGAATGGCAGGTGTACAAGTAAGCATCTTAGTTTTAGGGTCTAAACTTCGGGTTAATCTTTTGATCTTCAAATGCCTAATTTATGATCAAATGCTTGATTTCTCATTGAAGCACTCTGAATGGATGCTATGGAATTCCATGGGTTCACTACAAGGGTCGCCAGGGAGATTTTTACATTCTGGTTAGTGTCACTATTTACTGTTGTACTAACTCCTTAATATTCTTATTGCTGACATTGCTGGCAATCTATTTCAGGTTATGGACATGCTTGGACCAAGTCTTTGGGACGTTTGGAATTCTTTAGGCCAATCGTAAGATTGTTCTGTTTATTTCTCATTTCATTTCTCATGCATGATGTTTTACATGGAAATGCATAAGACTAGACCTAAATGATAACACAATGCATAATAATTTACCAGAATACGCAGCGTATTTATGTATACTTTTAATGATGATTAGCTCATGCAACAGTATGTCACCAAATATGGTAGCCTGTATTGCTGTGGAGGCAATATCAATTCTTGAAAAGCTTCACATGAAGGGGTAAGTCCTTGTTCATCTCTGCTCTTGCTATGTACTTACTTTTTTTAAACTTTGCTTGCAAAGTTTTTGATTTTCCGTAGTGGTGGGTACTTATTACTTTCTGTTTTCACCCTTCCTTCCCTTTTAAACTTAAAAGCTATCATTAATTTTCTTGGGCAGTGTTATACAACTATTTCATATTGATTTCTGATTCCAATATCAGGTTTGTTCATGGGGATGTGAAGCCAGAGAATTTTTTACTTGGTCAGCCAGGAACACCTGATGAGAAGAAGCTGTATCTTATTGATCTTGGCTTGGGTAGGATGTTTTTGTATTGCTCTCATTCAATTATTATATTGCATCAAAGATAGAGAGATTTTGAAATTTTAATAAGCATGACTGAATCACACCTTTGACAAGTGCCACTTTGTTCAAATGTATCTAATACGTTTATTTATTCAGCATCAAGGTGGAAAGATTCAGCTTCTGGTCAGCATGTGGAATATGACCAAAGGCCTGATATTTTCAGGTTTGTGAAATTTAGTATGATGGTTATGATAGTATAATCCTGCATGAAAGTGCACTTATCTGTTTTCTCTTACAGGGGGACAATAAGATATGCAAGCGTCCATGCGCATTTAGGCCGGACAGGAAGTAGAAGGGATGACCTTGAGTCACTGGCATACACATTAATATTTCTCATAAAGGGAAGGTTGCCATGGCAGGGTTATCAGGTTGGTCTAGTTCAATAAATTGTTGTTACTGCTTGCTTTGACAATTAAGGATTAATAGATCTCTTGGGTTTTCTTTTTTCTTAATAAAATATATCAGGGTGATAACAAGAGTTTCCTTGTCTGCAAAAAGAAGATGGCCACCTCTCCAGAGTTGATGTGTTGCTTTTGTCCTGCACCATTCAAACAGTTTCTTGAAGCTGTAACAAATATGAAGTTTGACGAGGAGCCAAATTATGCAAAGCTTATATCTTTCTTTGAAAGTCTTATTGAACCATGCACATCACTTAGGCCAATAAGGATTGATGGAGCTCTTAAGGTTCATATATACATTTGGTGAAGTGTACTGAAATGTTTGGATGTAGATATTTGCTCTCTAATCTCTACTTGTCTCTTCGGGTTCAGGTTGGGCAGAAGCGGGGAAGGCTGCTCATAAACTTGGAGGAAGATGAACAACCAAGGAAGAAAGTACGGTTAGGTAGTCCTGCTACCCAATGGATTTCAGTGTATAATGCTCGCCGTCCCATGAAGCAGAGGTAAACTACAATGTTGACATGCTGATCAGCACAATATTTGTAACTAATGCTGTCTGTCTAAATAGTTTTGTGTGTGTGTGTGTGTTGGTAATTAGTTCTCAGCTTTGTTGGTAACTTACAGATATGACATTTCCTTTAGCATGGATGTGCAGTATATTCTTAAATGATCTTGTTTGCAAATACATACCTTGTATGTACAAAAGGGTTTAAAATGGAAACATTTGCATGGGAATCATCATTATTCCCTCATAAGGAAAAGTGATAACATTTTATTTATTTTTTGGATTTTTAGATACCACTACAATGTTGCGGACTCTAGGCTCCAACAGCATGTAGAAAAGGGCAATGAAGATGGGTTATATATTAGCTGTGTAGCTTCGGCAGCAAACCTTTGGGCGTTAATCATGGATGCAGGAACGGGGTTCTCTTCCCAAGTTTATGACCTTTCATCTGTTTTCCTTCATAAGGTGAGATTCCCGTCATTTCCCCCCTTTTGTGTATATATACACACAGCTAGCTGATTACCTTGTGGATTTTTGTCAGGATTGGATAATGGAACAGTGGGAAAAAAACTTTTATATTAGCTCAATAGCTGGTGCAGCTAATGGAAGTTCTTTGGTGGTTATGTCAAAAGGTTGGATATTAAAACAGCAATTTTCTTGTCTCTTATTAATGTTGTCAAAGTAAAGTGTGTAAATGTGTTTCACATCTAACAACTGACTTCCTGGAATTGCTTAGGAACTCCTTACACTCAGCAGTCTTACAAAGTAAGTGAATCGTTTCCGTTTAAATGGATAAACAAAAAGTGGAAGGAAGGGTTCCATGTGACATCCATGACTACTGCTGGGAGTCGTTGGGGCGTTGTGATGTCCAGGAACGCTGGATATTCTGAGCAGGTGAGTTTGCTTGCTTGCTTTGTTATTCCTCTTAAGAATATTTTAAAATCAATCTCTGTTTGGTTTCTACTAGGTGGTTGAGCTCGACTTTTTGTATCCAAGCGAAGGAATACATAGACGCTGGGAGAGTGGTTACAGAATAACGTCTATGGCAGCTACTGCTGATCAAGCAGCTTTCATATTGAGTATACCTAGACGCAAAATGATGGACGAGACTCAGGAGACCCTGCGAACATCTGCATTTCCGAGTACACATGTAAAGGTCAGAACATTTCTGGTTCCACTGGTTTTGTAGAGATCAAGCAGTTATTTTTGCTCCCCTTCATTTTGCTGCTACTCTACTTTTGCAGGAGAAGTGGTCAAAAAATCTCTACATTGCTTCAATTTGTTACGGAAGAACTGTCTGCTGATGAATGATTGTTTTGATCGAGTGTGAGTTAGGGGAATGATTTTGATCTGTGAAAACAAACCCCCCACCCTTCTTGTGATGTACAACTGTGTAAAAACTGCTATTGAATTCTGAACAGCAGATTCCATTTTACAGATTGGTCTTGGCATTAAGGGCCAAGATAGATGAATGATTGTAAGCATTTCATGATGATGATGTTGTACTCCCTTCTACTTATGTAATACAACATAATTTAATCTTCATTTATCTTTCCTCATTTAAGCTGCATGCAGCCAGCACTGCAGTCAAGAAAATGTGATCTTTGGTTAAACAAAGAAACAAAATATGACTTCACATTTTCTTCTCTGCTTTTCGCCAAGGAAATAAATATATTGGTTGTGTTAATGGCATCATGTCATGTTAGTATTTAGTAATGCTACATGACATATGTTCTGCATATTGTCACATAACTTCTCATCTCATGTCTTTTATTTTGGGTGCAACAAAAAAGCATCTACTCAATACAATAGTATATGGTACAACTCTCAAAGCTTTTGGTTACCCGATGCAACAAGTGTACAGACTCTTTAATTTTATCTTTATATATATAGAAGTTTGCTCTAATGCAAACGCGCCCTCCCGTGCAGCCGTTCGAAAATTACACCAATAGTGTAAAAAAATACACAAGCAGCCGTTCGAAAATTACACCAATAGTGTAAAAAAATACACAACAATGAAATGTAAAAACACACCAAAAAATACACAACACACTCAAAAAAAAAAAAAATACATCATATCACTCTCCACCCATAATTGTGTATTTCCGAACACTGTGTGGTGCTTTTATTCATACCTAATGGTGTATTTTTGGTGATGTGTATCTAATTTGTGCATTTTTTGTTGTGCATTTTCTAACGTTGATGGTGTATATTTGCATAACTAATGTGTGCCGCACGGGAAGGCGCGGCCGCGCCTTCCTGAACTCAGCCAGCTCTATATATCTTTATGAGGCAAAGAGGCTGAATGACTATGCCATTTTCTCGAGGATATTCCTAGTTGAGAAAGACTTGTACCTTCAATCTGTGTGCATTGCGATAGTCAAGCTACAATTAGGAGAGTACAAAGTCATATTTATAATGATAGTCTAGACACATACGTCGTAGACATAATACCATTAGACAACTTCTCACAACAGGTGTTATCTCGGTTGACTACGTAAAGTCAAAAGACAATATAGCGGATCCGCTGACCAAAGGGTTAGGCAAAGAAGTTGTAGAGAAGCTGCAGACACGCGGAATGGGTTTAAAACCCTTGAAATAAAGTTATATAGTGTATGCCCAACCTAGCTGGCACCTAGGTTCAATGGGACAACTAAATTATGGAACCAAGCATGTCATTATGCGGGTCTCAGACTCCCTACCACTGCTCGTTAGAACATTGACTCCCGTTCGAGGTTAGCACGTTGATACTTTAATGATTCGAAATGTCGGTTGACATGTGTGAGTATGCGCGATACTCGGTAAAGAATCACCTATGTGAGAGAAAAGTGAGGGTCGCTTCAAAGGAGAATTGAATAGGGCTCAATTCTTTAGAAACTCCTGCAGAACTAGGAACGGTGACCCACGATCAAAACGGCCACAATAATGAGAATAGAGCGTGGTTGGGAGATTCCTATGTGGGATATATCATACAGAAACGCAGTCGGTTCAAAGACATCGCGTTCTACCGTACAACCAGTAGAGTAAATATATATTCACAAGGGAAGGTTCAAAGGGTAACACCTACATATCCTATGCAGGGATCGACCGTTGAACACAGTTGTTTCTGATTTTAAAACACCCCGAAAATCAATTTTTCATTCATGTGGGTGATTATAGGAAAAAATAGCATAAATGGCATTTTAAGTGGCTATTTTGTGGTACAAATAATAGTAGGGTCCACTTCTGATTTAGGTCGGGTCAAAGTGGATTCGGGTTCTTCTTAGTGAGACGAAGAGATTGATATATTGTACGCTCAGAACATATAATGTGTGAATGAGAAATTAATTGTCAAAGTAGACCCAATTGAGTTGGAAAAATGAAGAGGAAAGGCTTTAAAGTAGCCTTTGTCCCACATTGATTGGGAAGTGGGTTTGCACCACTATTTATACAAGAGCCTTTTCAAATCTTATTGAATTATATAGTATAGAGGTTTTTTTCTCTTATGCAAGGGGGGTGTAAACCAAATCTTAAAATGAGTATGGGGCTCGGTCAACTCGGGTTTTGGCCGAATGGTTTCGTATGATTTTTTCCAACGCAGAGCCACTCGGCTTGCGCTGCTAGCTAACTATTGGCTCGACTCGATTGTGGCATTGGGCTGCTACCATTCGGTCAACTCGGGTTTTGCCGAATGGTTGCCCACTCGTGCCATTCAGTCAACTCGGGTTCTATCAAATCGTTAAGAGTTTTTTTCCCAAAATGGTCCATCGACTATTGCTCATTCTCAATTTTGCATTTTGACTTTCAATTGCACCAAATGTGGTCCCTCGACTTTCAAAAACTCACCCAATTTAATCCCCCGCTAGGTTTTTCGTCTACTCAGTGTTAAAATGGAGGGCATTTTCGTCCGTTTACCTATTATACGCATAATATACATTAAGAAATAGTCGAGTGGCCATTTTGGAAAAAACTCTTCTTTTTTTATTTTATTTTTATTTCATTTTTGTTTATTTTTATTTTTTAGACTCTATCAAATTGGAATTTCAATAGATTTTTTTTTCGTACAAATATAATTGATGAAATCCCACAGTCCATCCTCAAAATTTTAAATTTTCTCTAGAAAAAAATTACGGTGGCATTTTCGTAAATAATTGAATATCGAAGTGCAAGTAAAATGTATTACAAGTGCAAGTAATAGTTTCATATAGTGCACCTCAGTGCATATAAAATGTATTACAAGTACAGGTAAAATGTATTATAGGTGCAAGTAAAATTTATACTATGCATCAAAACTAAATGCACCAAACGTTATAACTAGGTGCACCTATAGTTATAAGTAGTTGCACCTATGTGCATGAACGTTAACAAGGTAAAATTACATGCACTTGTAAGTGAATGGAGGTGCACTTGTAAGTGAATGAAGATGCACTGGTAAGTGAATGTAGATGCACTTGTAAGTGATTTTACCTGTAATTTTTACATGCAAAAGTGCACCAACTACTTGCACTTATAACACATTTACATGCACCAAAATTCAAGTTATTTATGAAAATGTCATTGCGTCGTTTTTTTAAAATTACATCTGTTTCGTTGATCTGGACACGTGGACGACGCTGAATGGTTCTCAATTCTCTCTTGAGCGGGCAGTTCGCACCTGAATGCGATCATATATATATATATATATATATATATATATATATATATATATATATATATATATATATATATTATATGTGTGTGTGTGTATATATATATATGTGTGTATATATATACACACATATATATATACACACACACGCACATATAATATATATATATATATATATATATATATATATATATATATATATATATATATATATATACATATACACACACACACACACACACACACACACACACACACACACACATATATATATATATATATATATACTAGTTTTTTACGCGCATTACGCGATTGGGATAATGCCCAATGTTTTTTTTTTTAAATAAGTACTTTAAAGTATATTAAGGCAAGATTATATTGAAATTGTTCATGCATAG